>NC_136788.1:1197202-1250202 GCF_947034865.1 Barbatula barbatula
TCTTTGGGGCAGTCTTGTTGGTGTGTGCTCATCATGTGGTTTAAACCTTCACAGCAACCTCTTCAGACACTAGGGGGTGCTAGAAGTTATCTCCACTAGGGGTTACATCTGTATGTTTTGAATGCCTGTCTCTTTTTTTTCTCATTTAGCAAATTCTTCCTTGAATAAATGCTATCCATCATTAAAAACATGGGAGGGAAGGTCTTCGAACAGCTGCAGGAACCTAAGGTTTTTAAAAGCGAGAAAGGTCCAGCACATTTTGAAATGGTCAGAATCGTTCCAAGGATATTACCACAGCAATCAAAACTTGATGGGCCCAGAAGGCTTAAAAAGTGTGAACGACCAATAAAGAGCCAGGTGGACATGCTTTAAATGGTCGCTGTGGACCGCTAGCCTCAAATCAGATTTACCCTGCATCATAGAACGTGCTCCTCGTGTCTCTGTCTGTAAGTTATCTTCATTCGTTCCACACTGTTTTCTATTTAAAACAAGCAACGTCTTAAGCTGCCACTATCGGTACCCTCACAATGGCATTGGCTTGTCAGCTTTATAGAGTAAGTGCTATTTGTTGGGGTAGTTTTAAGTGACTTTTGCTGCAACAGTGAACAACCTTCTGGAACTACACACTGATTTTCAGGATGGAAGCTCATTTAATCTCAGGGCACACCGCACTAAGATTACTTCAAATGGGAGCATTGATTGGTCAAATATTCATAAGTGCTTCTCTTTGGGGTAGTTTTAATTGTGTTTTAAACTTCAGACAAGACTCATCGTATGATATTCCAGTATGTCACTCAATGTGCACCACTCCACTTGGATCGCAGAGACTCCTGAAATGAGAACGAGAAGATATTTGCTCCAACTTTAGCATCTGTCTTTCCAAATCGACTAGAAACTGCTATCAAATGGGGTACATTTTTGCTGACTGTCTTTGTGTCTTCAATTACGTCTCTCATTTCCTACAGTTAATGCATAGTTCAAATACTCACCTGGATGACTACAAAGAGAAGCATTCTTTTTTCTTCAAGAATAAGTGCTTCTCTTTGGGGCAGTCTTGTTGGTGTGTGCTCATCATGTGGTTTAAACCTTCACAGCAACCTCTTCAGACACTAGGGGGTGCTAGAAGTTATCTCCACTAGGGGTTACATCTGTATGTTTTGCATGCCTGTCTCTTTTTTTCTCATTTAGCAAATTCTTCCTGGAATAAATGCTCTCCATCATTAAAAACATGGGAGGGAAGGTCTTCGAACAGCTGCAGGAACCTAAGGTTTTTAAAAGCGACAAAGGTCCAATACATTTTGAAATGGGCAGAGTCGTTCCAAGGACATTAACACAGCAATCAAAACTTGATGGGCCCAGAAGGCTTAAAAAGTTTGAACGACCAATAAAGAGCCAGGTGGACATGCTTTAAATCGTAGCTGTGGACTGCTAGCCTCAAATCAGATTTACCCTGCATCATAGAACATGCTCTGTGTGTCTCTGTCTGTAAGTTATCTCCATTGATTCCACACTGTTTTCTATTTAAAACAAGCAACGTCTTATGCTGCCACTATCGGTACCCTCACAATGGCATTGACTTGTCAGCTTTATAGAGTAAGTGCTATTTGTTGGGGTAGTTTTAAGTGACTTTTGCTGCAACAGTGAACAACCTTCTGGAACTACACACTGATTTTCAGGAGGGAAGCTCATTTAATCTCAGGGCACACCACACTTTGATTACTTCAAATGGGAGCATTGATTGGTCAAATATTCATAAGTGCTTCTCTTTGGGGTAGTTTTAATTGTGTTTTAAACTTCAGACAAGACTCATCGTATTATATTCCAGTATGTCACTCAATGTGCAGCACTCCACTTGGATCGCAGAGACTCCTGAAATGAGAACAAGAAGATATTTGCTCCAACTTTAGCATCTGTCTTTCCAAATCGACTAGAAACTGTTATCAAATGGGGTACATTTTTGCTGACTGTCTTTGTGTCTTCAATTACGTCTCTCATTTCCTACAGTTAATGCACAGTTCAAAGACTCACCTGGACGACTACAAAGACAAGCATTCTTTTTTTCTTCAAGAATAAGTGCTTCTCTTTGGGGCAGTCTTGTTGGTGTGTGCTCATCATGTGGTTTAAACCTTCACAGCAACCTCTTCAGACACTAGGGGGTGCTAGAAGTTATCTCCACTAGGGGTTACATCTGTATGTTTTGCATGCCTGTCTCTTTTTTTTCTCATTTAGCAAATTCTTCCTGGAATAAATGCTATCCATCATTAAAAACATGGGAGGGAAGGTCTGTGAACAGCTGCAGGAACCTAAGGTTTTTAAAAGCGAGAAAGGTCCAACACATTTTGAAATGGGCAGAGTCGTTCCAAGGATATTACCACAGCAATCAAAACTTGATGGGCCCAGAAGGCTTAAAAAGTGTGAACGACCAATAAAGAGCCAAGTGGACATGCTTTAAATGGTCGCTGTTGACTGCTAGCCTCAAATCAGATTCACCCTGCATCATAGAACGTGCTCCTCGTGGCTCTGTCTGTAAGTTATCTTCATTCGTTCCACACTGTTTTCTATTTAAAACGAGCAACGTCTTAAGCTGCCACTATCGGTACCCTCACAATGGCATTGACTTGTCAGCTTTATAGAGTAAGTGCTATTTGTTGGGGTAGTTTTAAGTGACTTTTGCTGCAACAGTGAACAACCTTCTGGAACTACACACTGATTTTCAGAAGGGAAGCTCATTTAATCTCAGGGCACACCGCACTAAGATTACTTCAAATGGGAGCATTGATTGTTCAAATATTCATAAGTGCTTCTCTTTGGGGTAGTTTTAATTGTGTTTTAAACTTCAGACAAGACTCATCGTATTATATTCCAGTATGTCACTCAATGTGCAGCACAACACTTGGATCGCAGAGACTCCTGAAATGAGAACGAGAAGATATTTGCTCCAACTTTAGCATCTGTCTTTCCAAATTGACTAGAAAGTGCTATCAAGATGAGGTACATTTTTGCTGACTGACTTTGTGTCTTCAATTATGTCTCTCATTTCCTACAGTTAATGCACAGATCAAAGACTCACCTGGACGACTACAAAGAGAAGCATTCTTTTTTTCTTCCAGAATAAGTGCTTCTCTTTGGGGCAGTCTTGTTGGTGTGTGCTCATCATGTGGTTTAAACCTTCACAGCAACCTCTTCAGACACTAGGGGGTGCTAGAAGTTATCTCCACTAGGGGTTACATCTGTATGTTTTGCATGCCTGTCTCTTTTTTTTCTCATTTAGCAAATTCTTTCTGGAATAAATGCTATCCATCATAAAAAACATGGGAGGGAAGGTCTGCGAACAGCTGCAGGCACCTAAGGTTTTTAAAAGCGACAAAGGTCCAACACATTTTGAAATGGGCAGAGTCGTTCCAAGGACATTACCACAGCAATCAAAACTTGATGGGCCCAGAAGGCTTAAAAAGTGTGAACGACCAATAAAGAGCCAAGTGGACATGCTTTAAATGGTCGCTTAGGACTGCTAGGCTCAAATCAGATTTACCCTGCATCATAGAACATGCTCCTTGTGTCTCTGTCTGTAAGTTATCTCCATTCGTTCCACACTGTTTTCTATTTAAAACGAGCAACGTCTTAAGCTGCCACTATCGGTACCCTCACAATGGCATTGACTTGTCAGCTTTATAGAGTAAGTGCTATTTGTTGGGGTAGTTTTAAGTGACTTTTGCTGCAACAGTGAACAACCTTCTGGAACTACACACTGATTTTCAGGAGGGAAGCTCATTTACTCTCAGGGCACACCGCACTAAGATTACTTCAAATGGGAGCATTGATTGGTCAAATATTCATAAGTGCTTCTCTTTGGGGTAGTTTTAATTGTGTTTTAAACTTCAGACAAGACTCATCGTATGATATTCCAGTATGTCACTCAATGTGCACCACCCCACTTGGATCGCAGAGACTCCTGAAATGAGAACGAGAAGATATATGCTCGACGTTTGGAATCTGTCTTTCCAAATTGACTAGAAACTGCTATCAAAATGGGGTACATTTTTGCTGACTGTCTTTGTGTCTTCAATTACGTATCTCATTCCTACAGTTAATTTACAGTTCAAAGACTCACCTGGACGACTACAAAGAGAACCATTCTTTTTTTCTTCCAGAATAAGTGCTTCTCTTTGGGGCAGTCTTGTTGGTGTGTGCTCATCATGTGGTTTAAACCTTCACAGCAACCTCTTCAGACACTAGGGGGTGCTAGAAGTTATCTCCACTAGGGGTTACATCTGTATGTTTTGCATACCTGTCTCTTTTTTATTCTCATTTAGCAAATTCTTCCTGGAATAAATGCTATCCATCATTAAAAACATGGGAGGGAAGGTCTGCGAACAGCTGCAGGCACCTAAGGTTTTTAAAAGCGACAAAGGTCCAACACATTTTGAAATGGGCAGAGTCGTTCCAAGGACATTACCACAGCAATCAAAACTTGATGGGCCCAGAAGGCTTAAAAAGTGTGAACGACCAATAAAGAGCCAGGTGGACATGCTTTAAATGGACGCTGTGGACCGCTAGCCTCAAATCAGATTGACCCTGCATCATAGAACATGCTCCTCGTGTCTCTGTCTGTAAGTTATCTTCATTGATTCCACACTGTTTTCTATTTAAAACGAGCAACGTCTTAAGCTGCCACTATCGGTACCCTCACAATGGCATTGACTTGTCAGCTTTCTAGAGTAAGTGCTATTTGTTGGGGTAGTTTTAAGTGACTTTTGCTGCAACAGTGAACAACCTTCTGGAACTACACACTGATTTTCAGGAGGGAAGCTCATTTAATCTCAGGGCACACCACACTAAGATTACTTCAAATGGAAGCATTGATTGGTCAAATATTCATAAGTGCTTCTCTTTGGGGTAGTTTTAATTGTGTTTTAAACTTCAGACAAGACTCATCGTATGATATTCCAGTATGTCACTCAATGTGCACCACTCCACTTGGATCGCAGAGACTCCTGAAATGAGAACGAGAAGATATTTGCTCCAACTTTAGCATCTGTCTTTCCAAATTGACTAGAAACTGCTATCAAAATGGGGTACATTTTTGCTGACTGTCTTTGTGTCTTCAATTACGTAGCTCATTTCCTACAGTTAATTTACAGTTAAAAGACTCACCTGGACGACTACAAAGAGAAGCATTCTTTTTTTCTTCCAGAATAAGTGCTTCTCTTTGGGGCAGTTTTGTTGATGTGTGCTCATCATGTGGTTTAAACCTTTACAGCAACCTCTTGAGACACTAGGGGGTGCTAGAAGTTATCTCCACTAGGGGTTACATCTGTATGTTTTGCATGCCTGTCTCTTATTTTTCTCATTTAGCAAATTCTTCCTGGAATAAATGCTATCCATCATTAAAAACATGGGAGGGAAGGTCTTCGAACAGCTGCAGGAACCTAAGGTTTTTAAAAGCGACATAGGTCCAACACATTTTGAAATGGGCAGAGTCGTTCCAAGGACATTACCACAGCAATCAAAACTTGATGGGCCCAGAAGGCTTAAAAAGTGTGAACGACCAATAAAGAGCCAGGTGGACATGCTTTAAATGGTCGCTGTGGACTGCTAGCCTCAAATCAGATTGACCCTGCATCATAGAACATGCTCCTCGTGTCTCTGTCTGTAAGTTATGTTCATTGATTCCACACTGTTTTCTATTTAAAACGAGCAACGTCTTATGCTGCCACTATCGGTACCCTCACAATGGCATTGACTTGTCAGCTTTATAGAGTAAGTGCTATTTGTTGGGGTAGTTTTAAGTGACTTTTGCTGCAACAGTCAACAACCTTCTGGAACTACACACTGATTTTCAGGAGGGAAGCTCATTTAATCTCAGGGCACACCGCACTAAGATTACTTCAAATGGGAGCATTGATTGGTCAAATATTCATAAGTGCTTCTCTTTGGGGTAGTTTTAATTGTGTTTTAAACTTCAGACAAGACTCATCGTATGATATTCCAGTATGTCACTCAATGTGCACCACTCCACTTGGATCGCAGAGTCTCCTGAAATGAGAACGAGAAGATATTTGCTCGACGTTTGGAATCTGTCTTTCCAAATTGACTAGAAACTGCTATCAAAATGGGGTACATTTTTGCTGACTGTCTTTGTGTCTTCAATTACGTATCTCATTTCCTACAGTTAATTTACAGTTCAAAGACTCACCTGGACGACTACAAAGAGAAGCATTCTTTTTTCTTCCAGAATAAGTGCTTCTCTTTGGGGCAGTCTTTTTGGTGTGTGCTCATCATGTGGTTTAAACCTTCACAGCAACCTCTTCAGACACTATGGGGTGCTAGAAGTTATCTCCACTAGGGGTTACATCTGTATGTTTTGCATGCATGTCTCTTTTTTTTCTCATTTGGCAAATTCTTCCTTGAATAAATGCTATCCATCATTAAAAACATGGGAGGGAAGGTCTTCGAACAGCTGCAGGAACCTAAGGTTTTTAAAAGCGAGAAAGGTCCAGCACATTTTGAAATGGGAAGAGTCGTTTTGAGGATATTACCACAGCAATCAAAACTTGATGGGCCCAGAAGGCTTAAAAAGTGTGAACGACCAATAAAGAGCCAGGTGGACACGCTTTGAATGGTAGCTGTGGACTGCTAGCCTCAAATCAGATTTACCCTGCATCATAGAACATGCTCCGTGTGTCTCTGTCTGTAAGTTATCTCCATTGATTCCACACTCTTTTCTATTTAAAACGAGCAACGTCTTAAGCTGCCACTATCGGTACCCTCACAATGACATTGACTTGTCAGCTTTATAGAGTAAGTGCTATTTGTTGGGGTAGTTTTAAGTGACTTTTGCTGCAAAAGTGAACAACCTTCTGGAACTACACACTGATTTTCAGGAGGGAAGCTCATTTAATCTCAGGGCACACCACACTAAGATTACTTCAAATGGAAGCATTGATTGGTCAAATATTCATAAGTGCATCTCTTGGGGGTAGTTTTAATTGTGTTTTAAACTTCAGACAAGACTCATCGTATTATATTCCAGTATGTCACTCAATGTGCAGCACTCCACTTGGATCGCAGAGACTCCTGAAATGAGAATGAGAAGATATTTGCTCAACGTTTGGAATCTGTCTTTCCAAATTGACTAGAAACTGCTATCAAAATGGGGTACATTTTTGCTGACTGTCTTTGTGTCTTCAATTACGTATCTCATTTCCTACAGTTAATTTACAGTTAAAAGACTCACCTGGACGACTACAAAGAGAAGCATTCTTTTTTTCTTCCAGAATAAGTGCTTCTCTTTGGGGCAGTCTTGTTGATGTGTGCTCATCATGTGGTTTAAACCTTAACAGCAACCTCTTCAGACACTAGGGGGTGCTAGAAGTTATCTCCACTAGGGGTTACATCTGTATGTTTTGCATGCATGTCTCTTTTTTTTCTCATTTAGCAAATTCTTCCTTGAATAAATGCTATCCATCATTAAAAACATGGGAGGGAAGGTCTTCGAACAGCTGCAGGAACCTAAGGTTTTTAAAAGCGAGAAAGGTCCAGCACATTTTGAAATGGGCAGAGTCGTTTTGAGGATATTACCACAGCAATCAAAACTTGATGGGCCCAGAAGGCTTAAAAAGTGTGAACGACCAATAAAGAGCCAGGTGGACACGCTTTAAATGGTCGCTGTGGACTGCTAGCCTCAAATCAGATTTACCCTGCATCATAGAACATGCTCCTCGTGTCTCTGTCTGTAAGTTTTCTCCATTGATTCCAAAGTGTGAACGACCAATAAGAGGCCAGGTGGACACGCTTTAAATGGTAGCTGTGGACTGCTAGCCTCAAATCAGATTTACCCTGCATCATAGAACATGCTCCTCATGTCTCTGTCTGTAAGTTATCTCCATTTGTTCCACACTGTTTTCTATTGAAAACGAGCAATGTCTTATGCTGCCACTATCGGTACCCTCACAATGGCATTGACTTGTCAGCTTTATAGAGTAAGTGCTATTTGTTGGGGTAGTTTTAAGTGACTTTTGCTGCAACAGTGAACAACCTTCTGGAACTACACACTGATTTTCAGGAGGGAAGCTCATTTAATCTCAGGGCACACCGCACTAAGATTACTTCAAATGGGAGCATTGATTGGTCAAATATTCATAAGTGCTTCTCTTTGGGGTAGTTTTAATTGTGTTTTAAACTTCAGACAAGACTCATCGTATTATATTCCAGTATGTCACTCAATGTGCAGCACAACACTTGGATTGCAGAGACTCCTGAAATGAGAACGAGAAGATATTTGCTCCAACTTTAGCATCTGTCTTTCCAAATTGACTAGAAACTGCTATCAAAATGGGGTACATTTTTGCTGACTGTCTTTGTGTCTTCAATTACGTATCTCATTTCCTACAGTTAATTTACAGTTAAAAGACTCACCTGGACGACTACAAAGAGAAGCATTCTTTTTTTCTTCAAGAATAAGTGCTTCTCTTTGGGGCAGTCTTGTTGATGTGTGCTCATCATGTGGTTTAAACCTTTACAGCAACCTCTTCAGACACTAGGGGGTGCTAGAAGTTATCTCCACTAGGGGTTACATCTGTATGTTTTGCATGCCTGTCTCTTTTTTTCTCATTTAGCAAATTCTTCCTGGAATAAATGCTATCCATCATTAAAAACATGGGAGGGAAGGTCTTCGAACAGCTGCAGGCACCTAAGGTTTTTAAAAGCGAGAAAGGTCCAACACATTTTGAAATGGGCAGAGTCGTTCCGAGGATATTACCACAGCAATCAAAACTTGATGGGCCCAGAAGGCTTAAAAAGTGTGAACGACCAATAAAGAGCCAAGTGGACACGCTTTAAATGGTCGCTGTTGACTGCTAGCCTCAAATCAGATTTACCCTGCATCATAGAACGTGCTCCTCGTGTCTCTGTCTGTAAGTTATCTTCATTCGTTCCACACTGTTTTCTATTTAAAACAAGCAACGTCTTAAGCTGCCACTATCGGTACCCTCACAATGGCATTGGCTTGTCAGCTTTATAGAGTAAGTGCTATTTGTTGGGGTAGTTTTAAGTGACTTTTGCTGCAACAGTGAACAACCTTCTGGAACTACACACTGATTTTCAGGATGGAAGCTCATTTAATCTCAGGGCACACCGCACTAAGATTACTTCAAATGGGAGCATTGATTGGTCAAATATTCATAAGTGCTTCTCTTTGGGGTAGTTTTAATTGTGTTTTAAACTTCAGACAAGACTAATCGTATGATATTCCAGTATGTCACTCAATGTGCAGCACTCCACTTGGATCGCAGAGACTCCTGAAATGAGAACGAGAAGATATTTGCTCCAACTTTAGCATCTGTCTTTCCAAATTGACTAGAAACTGCTATCAAAATGGGGTACATTTTTGCTGACTGTCTTTGTGTCTTCAATTACGTCTCTCATTTCCTACAGTTAATGCACAGTTCAAAGACTCACCTGGATGACTACAAAGAGAAGCATTATTTTTTCTTCAAGAATAAGTGCTTCTCTTTGGGGCAGTCTTGTTGGTGTGTGCTCATCATGTGGTTTAAACCTTCACAGCAACCTCTTCAGACACTAGGGGGTGCTAGAAGTTATCTCCACTAGTGGTTAAATCTGTATGTTTTGCATGCCTGTCTCTTTTCTCATTTAGCAAATTCTTCCTGGAATAAATGCTATCCATCATTAAAAACATGGGAAGGAAGGTCTTTGAACAGCTGCAGGAACCTAAGGTTTTTAAAAGCGAGAAAGGTCCAACACATTTTGAAATGGGCAGAATCGTTCCAAGGATATTACCACAGCAATCAAAACTTGATGGGCCCAGAAGGCTTAAAAAGTGTGAACGACCAATAAAGAGCCAGGTGGACATGCTTTAAATGGTCGCTGTGGACCGCTAGCCTCAAATCAGATTGACCCTGCATCATAGAACATGCTCCTCGTGTCTCTGTCTGTAAGTTATCTTCATTGATTCCACACTGTTTTCTATTTAAAACGAGCAACGTCTTATGCTGCCACTATCGGTACCCTCACAATGGCATTGACTTGTCAGCTTTATAGAGTAAGTGCTATTTGTTGGGGTAGTTTTAAGTGACTTTTGCTGCAACAGTGAACAACCTTCTGGAACTACACACTGATTTTCAGGAGGGAAGCTCATTTACTCTCAGGGCACACCACACTAAGATTACTTCAAATGGAAGCATTGATTGGTCAAATATTCATAAGTGCTTCTCTTTGGGGTAGTTTTAATTGTGTTTTAAACTTCAGACAAGACTCATCGTATGATATTCCAGTATGTCACTCAATGTGCACCACTCCACTTGGATCGCAGAGACTCCTGAAATGAGAACGAGAAGATATTTGCTCCAACTTTAGCATCTGTCTTTCCAAATCGACTAGAAACTGCTATCAAATGGGGTACATTTTTGCTGACTGTCTTTGTGTCTTCAATTACGTCTCTCATTTCCTACAGTTAATGCACAGTTCAAAGACTCACCTGGACGACTACAAAGAGAAGCATTCTTTTTTCTTCAAGAATAAGTGCTTCTCTTTGGGGCAGTCTTGTTGGTGTGTGCTCATCATGTGGTTTAAACCTTCACAGCAACCTCTTCAGACACTAGGGGGTGCTAGAAGTTATCTCCACTAGGGGTTACATCTGTATGTTTTGCATGCCGGTCTCTTTTTTTTCTCATTTAGCAAATTCTTCCTGGAATAAATGCTATCCATCATTAAAAACATGGGAGGGAAGGTCTGTGAACAGCTGCAGGAACCTAAGGTTTTTAAAAGCGAGAGAGGTCCAACACATTTTGAAATGGGCAGAGTCGTTCCGAGGACATTACCACAGCAATCAAAACTTGATGGGCCCAGAAGGCTTAAAAAGTGTGAACGACCAATAAAGAGCCAGGTGGACATGCTTTAAATGGTCGCTGTGGACCGCTAGCCTCAAATCAGATTGACCCTGCATCATAGAACATGCTCCTCGTGTCTCTGTCTGTAAGTTATCTTCATTGATTCCACACTATTTTCTATTTAAAACGAGCAACGTCTTATGCTGCCACTATCGGTACCCTCACAATGGCAATGACTTGTCAGCTTTATAGAGTAAGTGCTATTTGTTGGGGTAGTTTTAAGTGACTTTTGCTGCAACAGTGAACAACCTTCTGGAACTACACACTGATTTTCAGGAGGGAAGCTCATTTACTCTCAGGGCACACCACACTAAGATTACTTCAAATGGAAGCATTGATTGGTCAAATATTCATAAGTGCTTCTCTTTGGGGTAGTTTTAATTGTGTTTTAAACTTCAGACAAGACTCATCGTATGATATTCCAGTATGTCACTCAATGTGCACCACTCCACTTGGATCGCAGAGACTCCTGAAATGAGAACGAGAAGATATTTGCTCCAACTTTAGCATCTGTCTTTCCAAATCGACTAGAAACTGCTATCAAATGGGGTACATTTTTGCTGACTGTCTTTGTGTCTTCAATTACGTCTCTCATTTCCTACAGTTAATGCACAGTTCAAAGACTCACCTGGACGACTACAAAGAGAAGCATTCTTTTTTCTTCAAGAATAAGTGCTTCTCTTTGGGGCAGTCTTGTTGGTGTGTGCTCATCATGTGGTTTAAACCTTCACAGCAACCTCTTCAGACACTAGGGGATGCTAGAAGTTATCTCCACTAGGGGTTACATCTGTATGTTTTGCATGCCGGTCTCTTTTTTTTCTCATTTAGCAAATTCTTCCTGGAATAAATGCTATCCATCATTAAAAACATGGGAGGGAAGGTCTGTGAACAGCTGCAGGAACCTAAGGTTTTTAAAAGCGAGAAAGGTCCAACACATTTTGAAATGGGCAGAGTCGTTCCGAGGACATTACCACAGCAATCAAAACTTGATGGGCCCAGAAGGCTTAAAAAGTGTGAACGACCAATAAAGAGCCAGGTGGACACGCTTTAAATGGTAGCGGTGGACTGCTAGCCTCAAATCAGATTTACCCTGCATCATAGAACATGCTCCTCGTGTCTCTGTCTGTAAGTTATCTCAATTCGTTCCACACTGTTTTCTATTTAAAAAAAAACAACGTCTTAAGCTGCCACTATCGGAACCCTCACAATGGCATTAACTTGTCAGCTTTATAGAGTAAGTGCTATTTGTTGGGGTAGTTTTAAGTGACTTTTGCTGCAACAGTGAACAACCTTCTGGAACTACACACTGATTTTCAGGAGGGAAACTCATTTAATCTCAGGGCACACCGCACTAAGATTACTTCAAATGGGAGCATTGATTGGTCAAATATTCATAAGTGCTTCTCTTTGGGGTAGTTTTAATTGTGTTTTAAACTTCAGACAAGACTCATCGTATTATATTCCAGTATGTCACTCAATGTGCAGCACAACACTTGGATCGCAGAGACTCCTGAAATGAGAACGAGAAGATATTTGCTCCAACTTTAGCATTTGTCTTTCCAAATTTACTAGAACGTGCTATCAAGATGGGGTACATTTTTGCTGACTGTCTTTGTGTCTTCAATTACGTCTCTCATTTCCTACAGTTAATGCACAGTTCAAAGACTCACCTGGATGACTACAAAGAGAAGCATTCTTTTTTTCTTCAAGAATAAGTGCTTCTCTTTGGGGCAGTCTTGTTGGTGTGTGCTCATCATGTGGTTTAAACCTTCACAGCAACCTCTTCAGACACTAGGGGGTGCTAGAAGTTATCTCCACTAGTGGTTAAATCGGTACGTTTTGCATGCCTGTCTCTTTTCTCATTTAGCAAATTCTTCCTGGAATAAATGCTATCCATCATTAAAAACATGGGAAGGAAGGTCTGTGAACAGCTGCAGGAACCTAAGGTTTTTAAAAGCGAGAAAGGTCCAACACTTTTTGAAATGGGCAGAGTCGTTCCAAGGATATTACCACAGCAATCAAAACTTGATGGGCCCAGAAGGCTTAAAAAGTGTGAACGACCAATAAGGGGCCAGGTGGACACGCTTTAAATGGTCGCTGTGGACTGCTAGCCTCAAATCAGATTTACCCTGCATCATAGAACATGCTCCTCGTGTCTCTGTCTGTAAGTTATCTTCATTGATTCCACACTGTTTTCTATTTAAAACGAGCAACGTCTTATGCTGCCACTATCGGTACCCTCACAATGGCATTGACTTGTCAGCTTTATAGAGTAAGTGCTATTTGTTGGGGTAGTTTTAAGTGACTTTTGCTGCAACAGTGAACAACCTTCTGGAACTACACACTGATTTTCAGGAGGGAAGCTCATTTACTCTCAGGGCACACCACACTAAGATTACTTCAAATGGGAGCATTGATTGGTCAAATATTCATAAGTGCTTCTCTTTGGGGTAGTTTTAATTGTGTTTTAAACTTCATACAAGACTCATCGTATGATATTCCAGTATGTCACTCAATGTGCAGCACTCCACTTGGATCGCAGAGACTCCTGAAATGAGAACGAGAAGATATTTGCTCCAACTTTAGCATCTGTCTTTCCAAATCGACTAGAAACTGCTATCAAATGGGGTACATTTTTGCTGACTGTCTTTGTGTCTTCAATTACGTATCTCATTTCCTACAGTAAATTTACAGTTCAAAGACTCACCTGGACGACTACAAAGAGAAGCATTCTTTTTTCTTCCATAATAAGTGCTTCTCTTTGGGGCAGTCTTGTTGATGTGTGCTCATCATGTGGTTTAAACCTTAACAGCAACCTCTTCAGACACTAGGGGGTGCTAGAAGTTATCTCCACTAGGGGTTACATCTGTATGTTTTGCATGCATGTCTCTTTTTTTTCTCATTTAGCAAATTCTTCCTTGAATAAATGCTATCCATCATTAAAAACATGGGAGGGAAGGTCTTCGAACAGCTGCAGGAACCTAAGGTTTTTAAAAGCGAGAAAGGTCCAGCACATTTTGAAATGGGCAGAGTCGTTTTGAGGATATTACCACAGCAATCAAAACTTGATGGGCCCAGAAGGCTTAAAAAGTGTGAACGACCAATAAAGAGCCAGGTGGACACGCTTTAAATGGTCGCTGTGGACTGCTAGCCTCAAATCAGATTTACCCTGCATCATAGAACATGCTCCTCGTGTCTCTGTCTGTAAGTTTTCTCCATTGATTCCAAAGTGTGAACGACCAATAAGAGGCCAGGTGGACACGCTTTAAATGGTCGCTTAGGACTAATAGGCTCAAATCAGATTTACCCTGCATCATAGAACATGCTCCTCGTGTCTCTGTCTGTAAGTTATCTCCATTCGTTCCACACTGTTTTCTATTTAAAACGAGCAACTTCTTAAGCTGCCACTATCGGTACCCTCACAATGGCATTGACTTGTCAGCTTTATAGAGTAAGTGCTATTTGTTGGGGTCGTTTTAAGTGACTTTTGCTTGAACAGTGAACAACCTTCTGGAACTACACACTGATTTTCAGGAGGGAAGCTCATTTAATCTCAGGGCACACCACACTAAGATTACTTCAAATGGAAGCATTGATTGGTCAAATATTAATAAGTGCTTCTCTTTGGGGTAGTTTTAATTGTGTTTTAAACTTCAGACAAGACTCATCGTATGATATTCCAGTATGTCACTCAATGTGCAGCACTTCACTTGGATCGCAGAGACTCCTGAAATGAGAACGAGAAGATATTTGCTCCAACTTTAGCATCTGTCTTTCCAAATCGACTAGAAACTGCTATCAAATGGGGTACATTTTTGCTGACTGTCTTTGTGTCTTCAATTACGTCTCTCATTTCCTACAGTTAATGCACAGTTCAAAGACTCACCTGGACGACTACAAAGAGAAGCATTCTTTTTTCTTCAAGAATAAGTGCTTCTCTTTGGGGCAGTCTTGTTGGTGTGTGCTCATCATGTGGTTTAAACCTTCACAGCAACCTCTTCAGACACTAGGGGGTGCTAGAAGTTATCTCCACTAGGGGTTACATCTGTATGTTTTGCATGCCGGTCTCTTTTTTTCTCATTTAGCAAATTCTTCCTGGAATAAATGCTATCCATCATTAAAAACATGGGAGGGAAGGTCTGTGAACAGCTGCAGGAACCTAAGGTTTTTAAAAGCGAGAAAGGTCCAACACATTTTGAAATGGGCAGAGTCGTTCCGAGGACATTACCACAGCAATCAAAACTTGATGGGCCCAGAAGGCTTAAAAAGTGTGAACGACCAATAAAGAGCCAGGTGGACACGCTTTAAATGGTAGCTGTGGACTGCTAGCCTCAAATCAGATTTACCCTGCATCATAGAACATGCTCCTCATGTCTCTGTCTGTAAGTTATCTCCATTTGTTCCACACTGTTTTCTATTGAAAACGAGCAATGTCTTATGCTGCCACTATCGGTACCCTCACAATGGCATTGACTTGTCAGCTTTATAGAGTAAGTGCTATTTGTTGGGGTAGTTTTAAGTGACTTTTGCTGCAACAGTGAACAACCTTCTGGAACTACACACTGATTTTCAGGAGGGAAGCTCATTTAATCTCAGGGCACACCGCACTAAGATTACTTCAAATGGGAGCATTGATTGGTCAAATATTCATAAGTGCTTCTCTTTGGGGTAGTTTTAATTGTGTTTTAAACTTCAGACAAGACTCATCGTATTATATTCCAGTATGTCACTCAATGTGCAGCACAACACTTGGATTGCAGAGACTCCTGAAATGAGAACGAGAAGATATTTGCTCCAACTTTAGCATCTGTCTTTCCAAATTGACTAGAAACTGCTATCAAAATGGGGTACATTTTTGCTGACTGTCTTTGTGTCTTCAATTACGTATCTCATTTCCTACAGTTAATTTACAGTTAAAAGACTCACCTGGACGACTACAAAGAGAAGCATTCTTTTTTTCTTCAAGAATAAGTGCTTCTCTTTGGGGCAGTCTTGTTGATGTGTGCTCATCATGTGGTTTAAACCTTTACAGCAACCTCTTCAGACACTAGGGGGTGCTAGAAGTTATCTCCACTAGGGGTTACATCTGTATGTTTTGCATGCCTGTCTCTTTTTTTCTCATTTAGCAAATTCTTCCTGGAATAAATGCTATCCATCATTAAAAACATGGGAGGGAAGGTCTTCGAACAGCTGCAGGCACCTAAGGTTTTTAAAAGCGAGAAAGGTCCAACACATTTTGAAATGGGCAGAGTCGTTCCGAGGATATTACCACAGCAATCAAAACTTGATGGGCCCAGAAGGCTTAAAAAGTGTGAACGACCAATAAAGAGCCAAGTGGACACGCTTTAAATGGTCGCTGTTGACTGCTAGCCTCAAATCAGATTTACCCTGCATCATAGAACGTGCTCCTCGTGTCTCTGTCTGTAAGTTATCTTCATTCGTTCCACACTGTTTTCTATTTAAAACAAGCAACGTCTTAAGCTGCCACTATCGGTACCCTCACAATGGCATTGGCTTGTCAGCTTTATAGAGTAAGTGCTATTTGTTGGGGTAGTTTTAAGTGACTTTTGCTGCAACAGTGAACAACCTTCTGGAACTACACACTGATTTTCAGGATGGAAGCTCATTTAATCTCAGGGCACACCGCACTAAGATTACTTCAAATGGGAGCATTGATTGGTCAAATATTCATAAGTGCTTCTCTTTGGGGTAGTTTTAATTGTGTTTTAAACTTCAGACAAGACTAATCGTATGATATTCCAGTATGTCACTCAATGTGCAGCACTCCACTTGGATCGCAGAGACTCCTGAAATGAGAACGAGAAGATATTTGCTCCAACTTTAGCATCTGTCTTTCCAAATTGACTAGAAACTGCTATCAAAATGGGGTACATTTTTGCTGACTGTCTTTGTGTCTTCAATTACGTCTCTCATTTCCTACAGTTAATGCACAGTTCAAAGACTCACCTGGATGACTACAAAGAGAAGCATTATTTTTTCTTCAAGAATAAGTGCTTCTCTTTGGGGCAGTCTTGTTGGTGTGTGCTCATCATGTGGTTTAAACCTTCACAGCAACCTCTTCAGACACTAGGGGGTGCTAGAAGTTATCTCCACTAGTGGTTAAATCTGTATGTTTTGCATGCCTGTCTCTTTTCTCATTTAGCAAATTCTTCCTGGAATAAATGCTATCCATCATTAAAAACATGGGAAGGAAGGTCTTTGAACAGCTGCAGGAACCTAAGGTTTTTAAAAGCGAGAAAGGTCCAACACATTTTGAAATGGGCAGAATCGTTCCAAGGATATTACCACAGCAATCAAAACTTGATGGGCCCAGAAGGCTTAAAAAGTGTGAACGACCAATAAAGAGCCAGGTGGACATGCTTTAAATGGTCGCTGTGGACCGCTAGCCTCAAATCAGATTGACCCTGCATCATAGAACATGCTCCTCGTGTCTCTGTCTGTAAGTTATCTTCATTGATTCCACACTGTTTTCTATTTAAAACGAGCAACTTAAGCTGCCACTATCGGTACCCTCACAATGGCATTGACTTGTCAGCTTTATAGAGTAAGTGCTATTTGTTGGGGTAGTTTTAAGTGACTTTTGCTGCAACAGTGAACAACCTTCTGGAACTACACACTGATTTTCAGGAGGGAAGCTCATTTAATCTCAGGGCACACCACACTAAGATTACTTCAAATGGAAGCATTGATTGGTCAAATATCCATAAGTGCTTCTCTTTGGGGTAGTTTTAATTGTGTTTTAAACTTCAGACAAGACTCATCGTATGATATTCCAGTATGTCACTCAATGTGCAGCACTCCACTTGGATCGCAGAGACTCCTGAAATGAGAACGAGAAGATATTTGCTCCAACTTTAGCATCTGTCTTTCCAAATTGACTAGAACGTGCTATCAAGATGGGGTACATTTTTGCTGACTGTCTTTGTGTCTTCAATTACGTCTCTCATTTCCTACAGTTAATGCACAGTTCAAAGACTCACCTGGATGACTACAAAGAGAAGCATTCTTTTTTTCTTCAAGAATAAGTGCTTCTCTTTGGGGCAGTCTTGTTGGTGTGTGCTCATCATGTGGTTTAAACCTTCACAGCAACCTCTTCAGACACTAGGGGGTGCTAGAAGTTATCTCCACTAGTGGTTAAATCTGTATGTTTTGCATGCCTGTCTCTTTTGTCATTTAGCAAATTCTTCCTGGAATAAATGCTATTCATCATTAAAAACATGGGAAGGAAGGTCTGTGAACAGCTGCAGGAACCTAAGGTTTTTAAAAGCGAGAAAGGTCCAACACATTTTGAAATGGGCAGAATCGTTCCAAGGATATTACCACAGCAATCAAAACTTGATGGGCCCAGAAGGCTTAAAAAGTGTGAACGACCAATAAAGAGCCAGGTGGACATGCTTTAAATGGTCGCTGTGGACCGCTAGCTTCAAATCAGATCGACCCTGCATCATAGAACATGCTCCTCGTGTCTCTGTCTGTAAGTTATCTTCATTGATTCCACACTGTTTTCTATTTAAAACGAGCAACGTCTTATGCTGCCACTATCGGTACCCTCACAATGGCATTGACTTGTCAGCTTTATAGAGTAAGTGCTATTTGTTGGGGTAGTTTTAAGTGACTTTTGCTGCAACAGTGAACAACCTTCTGGAACTACACACTGATTTTCAGGAGGGAAGCTCATTTACTCTCAGGGCACACCACACTAAGATTACTTCAAATGGAAGCATTGATTGGTCAAATATTCATAAGTGCTTCTCTTTGGGGTAGTTTTAATTGTGTTTTAAACTTCAGACAAGACTCATCGTATCATATTCCAGTATGTCACTCAATGTGCACCACTCCACTTGGATCGCAGAGACTCCTGAAATGAGAACGAGAAGATATTTGCTCGACGTTTGGAATCTGTCTTTCCAAATTGACTAGAAACTGCTATCAAAATGGGGTACATTTTTGCTGACTGTCTTTGTGTCTTCAATTACGTCTCTCATTTCCTACAGTTAATGCACAGTTCAAAGACTCACCTGGACGACTACAAAGACAAGCATTCTTTTTTTCTTCAAGAATAAGTGCTTCTCTTTGGGGCAGTCTTGTTGGTGTGTGCTCATCATGTGGTTTAAACCTTCACAGCAACCTCTTCAGACACTAGGGGGTGCTAGAAGTTATCTCCACTAGGGGTTACATCTGTATGTTTTGCATGCCTGTCTCTTTTTTTTCTCATTTAGCAAATTCTTCCTGGAATAAATGCTATCCATCATTAAAAACATGGGAGGGAAGGTCTGTGAACAGCTGCAGGAACCTAAGGTTTTTAAAAGCGACAAAGGTCCAACACATTTTGAAATGGGCAGAGTCGTTCCGAGGATATTACCACAGCAATGAAAACTTGATGGGCCCAGAAGGCTTAAAAAGTTTGAACGACCAATAAAGAGCCAGGTGGACACGCTTTAAATGGTAGCTGTGGACTGCTAGCCTCAAATCAGATTTACCCTGCATCATAGAACATGCTCCTCGTGTCTCTGTCTGTAAGTTATCTCCATTCGTTCCACACTGTTTTCTATTTAAAAAAAACAACGTCTTAAGCTGCCACTATCGGTACCCTCACAATGGCATTAACTTGTCAGCTTTATAGAGTAAGTGCTATTTGTTGGGGTAGTTTTTAGTGACTTTTGCTGCAACAGTGAACAACCTTCTGGAACTACACACTGATTTTCAGGAGGGAAACTCATTTAATCTCAGGGCACACCGCACTAAGATTACTTCAAATGGGAGCATTGATTGGTCAAATATTCATAAGTGCTTCTCTTTGGGGTAGTTTTAATTGTGTTTTAAACTTCAGACAAGACTCATCGTATTATATTCCAGTATGTCACTCAATGTGCAGCACAACACTTGGATCGCAGAGACTCCTGAAATGAGAACGAGAAGATATTTGCTCCAACTTTAGCATCTGTCTTTCCAAATCGACTAGAAACTTCTATCAAATGGGGTACATTTTTGCTGACTGTCTTTGTGTCTTCAATTACGTATCTCATTTCCTAGAGTAAATTTACAGTTCAAAGACTCACCTGGACGACTACAAAGAGAAGCATTCTTTTTTCTTCCATAATAAGTGCTTCTCTTTGGGGCAGTCTTGTTGGTGTGTGCTCATCATGTGGTTTAAACCTTCACAGCAACCTCTTCAGACACTAGGGGGTGCTAGAAGTTATCTCCACTAGGGGTTACATCTGTATGTTTTGAATGCCTGTCTCTTTTTTTTCTCATTTAGCAAATTCTTCCTTGAATAAATGCTATCCATCATTAAAAACAAGGGAGGGAAGGTCTTCGAACAGCTGCAGGAACCTAAGGTTTTTAAAAGCGAGAAAGGTCCAGCACATTTTGAAATGGGCAGAGTCGTTCCGAGGACATTACCACAGCAATCAAAACTCGATGGGCCCAGAAGGCTTAAAAAGTGTGAACGACCAATAAAGAGCCAGGTGGACACGCTTTAAATGGTAGCTGTGGACTGCTAGCCTCAAATCAGATTTACCCTGCATCATAGAACATGCTCCTCATGTCTCTGTCTGTAAGTTATCTCCATTTGTTCCACACTGTTTTCTATTTAAAACGAGCAATGTCTTATGCTGCCACTATCGGTACCCTCACAATGGCATTGACTTGTCAGCTTTATAGAGTAAGTGCTATTTGTTGGGGTAGTTTTAAGTGACTTTTGCTGCAACAGTGAACAACCTTCTGGAACTACACACTGATTTTCAGGAGGGAAGCTCATTTAATCTCAGGGCACACCACACTAAGATTACTTCAAATGGAAGCATTGATTGGTCAAATATTCATAAGTGCTTCTCTTTGGGGTAGTTTTAATTGTGTTTTAAAATTCAGACAAGACTCATCGTATGATATTCCAGTATGTCACTCAATGTGCACCACTCCACTTGGATCGCAGAGACTCCTGAAATGAGAACGAGAAGATATTTGCTCGACGTTTGGAATCTGTCTTTCCAAATTGACTTGAAACTGCTATCAAAATGGGGTACATTTTTGCTGACTGTCTTTGTGTCTTCAATTACGTATCTCATTTCCTACAGTTAATTTACAGTTCAAAGACTCGCCTGGACGACTACAAAGAGAACCATTCTTTTTTTCTTCCAGAATAAGTGCTTCTCTTTGGGGCAGTCTTGTTGGTGTGTGCTCATCATGTGGTTTAAACCTTCACAGCAACCTCTTCAGACACTAGGGGGTGCTAGAAGTTATCTCCACTAGGGGTTACATCTGTATGTTTTGCATGCCTGTCTCTTTTTTTTCTCATTTAGCAAATTCTTCCTGGAATAAATGCTATCCATCATTAAAAACATGGGAGGGAAGGTCTTCGAACAGCTGCAGGAACCTAAGGTTTTTAAAAGCGAGAAAGGTCCAACACATTTTGAAATGGGCAGAGTCGTTCCGAGGATATTACCACAGCAATGAAAACTTGATGGGCCCAGAAGGCTTAAAAAGTGTGAACGACCAATAAAGAGCCAGGTGGACACGCTTTAAATGGTAGCTGTGGACTGCTAGCCTCAAATCAGATTTACCCTGCATCATAGAACATGCTCCGTGTGTCTCTGTCTGTAAGTTATCTCCATTCGTTCCACACTGTTTTCTATTTAAAACGAGCAACGTCTTAAGCTGCCACTATCGGTACCCTCACAATGGCATTGACTTGTCAGCTTTATAGAGTAAGTGCTATTTGTTGGGGTAGTTTTAAGTGACTTTTGCTGCAACAGTGAACAACCTTCTGGAACTACACACTGATTTTCAGGAGGGAAGCTCATTTAATCTCAGGGCACACCACACTAAGATTACTTCAAATGGAAGCATTGATTGGTCAAATATCCATAAGTGCTTCTCTTTGGGGTAGTTTTAATTGTGTTTTAAACTTCAGACAAGACTCATCGTATGATATTCCAGTATGTCACTCAATGTGCAGCACTCCACTTGGATCGCAGAGACTCCTGAAATGAGAACGAGAAGATATTTGCTCCAACTTTAGCATCTGTCTTTCCAAATTGACTAGAACGTGCTATCAAGATGGGGTACATTTTTGCTGACTGTCTTTGTGTCTTCAATTACGTCTCTCATTTCCTACAGTTAATGCACAGTTCAAAGACTCACCTGGATGACTACAAAGAGAAGCATTCTTTTTTTCTTCAAGAATAAGTGCTTCTCTTTGGGGCAGTCTTGTTGGTGTGTGCTCATCATGTGGTTTAAACCTTCACAGCAACCTCTTCAGACACTAGGGGGTGCTAGAAGTTATCTCCACTAGTGGTTAAATCTGTATGTTTTGCATGCCTGTCTCTTTTGTCATTTAGCAAATTCTTCCTGGAATAAATGCTATTCATCATTAAAAACATGGGAAGGAAGGTCTGTGAACAGCTGCAGGAACCTAAGGTTTTTAAAAGCGAGAAAGGTCCAACACATTTTGAAATGGGCAGAATCGTTCCAAGGATATTACCACAGCAATCAAAACTTGATGGGCCCAGAAGGCTTAAAAAGTGTGAACGACCAATAAAGAGCCAGGTGGACATGCTTTAAATGGTCGCTGTGGACCGCTAGCCTCAAATCAGATCGACCCTGCATCATAGAACATGCTCCTCGTGTCTCTGTCTGTAAGTTATCTTCATTGATTCCACACTGTTTTCTATTTAAAACGAGCAACGTCTTATGCTGCCACTATCGGTACCCTCACAATGGCATTGACTTGTCAGCTTTATAGAGTAAGTGCTATTTGTTGGGGTAGTTTTAAGTGACTTTTGCTGCAACAGTGAACAACCTTCTGGAACTACACACTGATTTTCAGGAGGGAAGCTCATTTACTCTCAGGGCACACCACACTAAGATTACTTCAAATGGAAGCATTGATTGGTCAAATATTCATAAGTGCTTCTCTTTGGGGTAGTTTTAATTGTGTTTTAAACTTCAGACAAGACTCATCGTATGATATTCCAGTATGTCACTCAATGTGCAGCACTCCACTTGGATCGCAGAGACTCCTGAAATGAGAACGAGAAGATATTTGCTCCAACTTTAGCATCTGTCTTTCCAAATTGACTAGAACGTGCTATCAAGATGGGGTACATTTTTGCTGACTGTCTTTGTGTCTTCAATTACGTCTCTCATTTCCTACAGTTAATGCACAGTTCAAAGACTCACCTGGATGACTACAAAGAGAAGCATTCTTTTTTTCTTCAAGAATAAGTGCTTCTCTTTGGGGCAGTCTTGTTGGTGTGTGCTCATCATGTGGTTTAAACCTTCACAGCAACCTCTTCAGACACTAGGGGGTGCTAGAAGTTATCTCCACTAGGGGTTACATCTGTATGTTTTGCATGCCTGTCTCTTTTTTTTCTCATTTAGCAAATTCTTCCTGGAATAAATGCTATCCATCATTAAAAACATGGGAGGGAAGGTCTGAGAACAGCTGCAGGAACCTAAGGTTTTTAAAAGCGACAAAGGTCCAACACATTTAGAAATGGGCAGAGTCGTTCCAAGGACATTACCACAGCAATCAAAACTTGATGGGCCCAGAAGGCTTAAAAAGTGTGAACGAACCAATAAAGAGCCAAGTGGACATGCTTTAAATGGTCGCTGTGGACTGCTAGCCTCAAATCAGTTTTACCCTGCATCATAGAACATGCTCCGTGTGTCTCTGTCTGTAAGTTATCTCCATTGATTCCACACTCTTTTCTATTTAAAACGAGCAACGTCTTAAGCTGCCACTATCGGTACCCTCACAATGGCATTGACTTGTCAGCTTTATAGAGTAAGTGCTATTTGTTGGGGTAGTTTTAAGTGACTTTTGCTGCAACAGTGAACAACCTTCTGGAACTACACACTGATTTTCAGGAGGGAAGCTCATTTAATCTCAGGGCACACCACACTAAGATTACTTCAAATGGAAGCATTGATTGGTCAAATATCCATAAGTGCTTCTCTTTGGGGTAGTTTTAATTGTGTTTTAAACTTCAGACAAGACTCATCGTATGATATTCCAGTATGTCACTCAATGTGCAGCACTCCACTTGGATCGCAGAGACTCCTGAAATGAGAACGAGAAGATATTTGCTCCAACTTTAGCATCTGTCTTTCCAAATTGACTAGAACGTGCTATCAAGATGGGGTACATTTTTGCTGACTGTCTTTGTGTCTTCAATTACGTCTCTCATTTCCTACAGTTAATGCACAGTTCAAAGACTCACCTGGATGACTACAAAGAGAAGCATTCTTTTTTTCTTCAAGAATAAGTGCTTCTCTTTGGGGCAGTCTTGTTGGTGTGTGCTCATCATGTGGTTTAAACCTTCACAGCAACCTCTTCAGACACTAGGGGGTGCTAGAAGTTATCTCCACTAGTGGTTAAATCTGTATGTTTTGCATGCCTGTCTCTTTTGTCATTTAGCAAATTCTTCCTGGAATAAATGCTATTCATCATTAAAAACATGGGAAGGAAGGTCTGTGAACAGCTGCAGGAACCTAAGGTTTTTAAAAGCGAGAAAGGTCCAACACATTTTGAAATGGGCAGAATCGTTCCAAGGATATTACCACAGCAATCAAAACTTGATGGGCCCAGAAGGCTTAAAAAGTGTGAACGACCAATAAAGAGCCAGGTGGACATGCTTTAAATGGTCGCTGTGGACCGCTAGCCTCAAATCAGATCGACCCTGCATCATAGAACATGCTCCTCGTGTCTCTGTCTGTAAGTTATCTTCATTGATTCCACACTGTTTTCTATTTAAAACGAGCAACGTCTTATGCTGCCACTATCGGTACCCTCACAATGGCATTGACTTGTCAGCTTTATAGAGTAAGTGCTATTTGTTGGGGTAGTTTTAAGTGACTTTTGCTGCAACAGTGAACAACCTTCTGGAACTACACACTGATTTTCAGGAGGGAAGCTCATTTACTCTCAGGGCACACCACACTAAGATTACTTCAAATGGAAGCATTGATTGGTCAAATATTCATAAGTGCTTCTCTTTGGGGTAGTTTTAATTGTGTTTTAAACTTCAGACAAGACTCATCGTATCATATTCCAGTATGTCACTCAATGTGCACCACTCCACTTGGATCGCAGAGACTCCTGAAATGAGAACGAGAAGATATTTGCTCGACGTTTGGAATCTGTCTTTCCAAATTGACTAGAAACTGCTATCAAAATGGGGTACATTTTTGCTGACTGTCTTTGTGTCTTCAATTACGTAGCTCATTTCCTACAGTTAATTTACAGTTAAAAGACTCACCTGGACGACTACAAAGAGAAGCATTCTTTTTTTCTTCCAGAATAAGTGCTTCTCTTTGGGGCAGTCTTGTTGATGTGTGCTCATCATGTGGTTTAAACCTTTACAGCAACCTCTTGAGACACTAGGGGGTGCTAGAAGTTATCTCCACTAGGGGTTACATCTGTATGTTTTGCATGCCTGTCTCTTATTTTTCTCATTTAGCAAATTCTTCCTGGAATAAATGCTATCCATAATTAAACATTACCACAGCAATCAAAACTTGATGGGCCCAGAAGGCTTAAAAAGTGTGAACGACCAATAAAGAGCCAGGTGGACATGCTTTAAATGGTCGCTGTGGACCGCTAGCCTCAAATCAGATTGACCCTGCATCATAGAACATGCTCCTCGTGTCTCTGTCTGTAAGTTATGTTCATTGATTCCACACTGTTTTCTATTTAAAACGAGCAACGTCTTATGCTGCCACTATCGGTACCCTCACAATGGCATTGACTTGTCAGCTTTCTAGAGTAAGTGCTATTTGTTGGGGTAGTTTTAAGTGACTTTTGCTGCAACAGTGAACAACCTTCTGGAACTACACACTGATTTTCAGGAGGGAAGCTCATTTAATCTCAGGGCACACCACACTAAGATTACTTCAAATGGAAGCATTGATTGGTCAAATATTCATAAGTGCTTCTCTTTGGGGTAGTTTTAATTGTGTTTTAAACTTCATACAAGACTAATCGTATGATATTCCAGTATGTCACTCAATGTGCAGCACTCCACTTGGATCGCAGAGACTCCTGAAATGAGAACGAGAAGATATTTGCTCGACGTTTGGAATCTGTCTTTCCAAATTGACTAGAAAGTGCTATCAAAATGGGGTACATTTTTGCTGACTGTCTTTGTGTCTTCAATTAGGTATCTCATTTCCTACAGTTAATTTACAGTTAAAAGACTCACCTGGACGACTACAAAGAGAAGCATTCTTTTTTTCTTCCAGAATAAGTGCTTCTCTTTGGGGCAGTCTCGTTGATGTGTGCTCATCATGTGGTTTAAACCTTTACAGCAACCTCTTCAGACACTAGGGGGTGCTAGAAGTTATCTCCACTAGGGGTTACATCTGTATGTTTTGCGTGCCTGTCTCTTTTTTTCTCATTTAGCAAATTCTTCCTGTAATAAATGCTCTCCATCATTAAAAACATGGGAGGGAAGGTCTTCGAACAGCTGCAGGAACCTAAGGTTTTTAAAAGCGACAAAGGTCCAACAAATTTTGAAATGGGCAGAGTCGTTCCAAGGACATTAACACAGCAATCAAAACTTGATGGGCCCAGAAGGCTTAAAACGTGTGAAGTCCAATAAAGAGCCAAGTGGACACGCTTTAAATGGTCGCTGTTGACTGCTAGCCTCAAATCAGATTTACCCTGCATCATAGAACGTGCTCCTCGTGGCTCTGTCTGTAAGTTATCTTCATTCGTTCCACACTGTTTTCTATTTAAAACGAGCAACGTCTTAAGCTGCCACTATCGGTACCCTCACAATGGCATTGACTTGTCAGCTTTCTAGAGTAAGTGCTATTTGTTGGGGTAGTTTTAAGTGACTTTTGCTGCAACAGTGAACAACCTTCTGGAACTACACATTGATTTTCAGGAGGGAAGCTCATTTAATCTTAGGGCACACCGCACTAAGATTACTTCAAATGGGAGCATTGATTGGTGAAATATTCATAAGTGCTTCTCTTTGGGGTAGTTTTAATTGTGTTTTAAACTTCAGACAAGACTAATCGTATGATATTCCAGTATGTCACTCAATGTGCAGCACTCCACTTGGATCGCAGAGACTCCTGAAATGGGAACGAGAAGATATTTGCTCGACGTTTGGAATCTGTCTTTCCAAATTGACTAGAAACTGCTATCAAAATGGGGTACATTTTTGCTGACTGTCTTTGTGTCTTCAATTACGTATCTCATTTCCTACAGTTAATTTACAGTTAAAAGACTCACCTGGACGACTACAAAGAGAAGCATTCTTTTTTTCTTCCAGAATAAGTGCTTCTCTTTGGGGCAGTCTTGTTGATGTGTGCTCATCATGTGGTTTAAACCTTTACAGCAACCTCTTCAGACACTAGGGGGTGCTAGAGGTTATCTCCACTAGTGGTTAAATCTGTATGTTTTGCATGCCTGTCTCTTTTCTCATTTAGCAAATTCTTCCTGGAATAAATGCTATTCATCATTAAAAACATGGGAGGGAAGGTCTGAGAACAGCTGCAGGAACCTAAGGTTTTTAAAAGCGAGAAATGTCCAACACATTTTGAAATGGGCAGAGTCGTTCCAAGGATATTACCACAGCAATCAAAACTTGATGGGCCCAGAAGGCTTAAAAAGTGTGAACGACCAATAAAGAGCCAGGTGGACACGCTTTAAATGGTCGCTGTGGACTGCTAGCCTCAAATCAGATTTACCCTGCATCAAGAACATGCTCCTCATGTCTCTGTCTGTAAGTTATCTACATTCGTTCCACACTGTTTTCTATTTAAAAAAAACAACGTCTTAAGCTGCCACTATCGGTACCCTCACAATGGCATTGACCTGTCAGCTTTATAGAGTAAGTGCTATTTGTTGGGGTAGTTTTAAGTGACTTTTGCTGCAACAGTGAACAACCTTCTGGAACTACACACTGATTTTCAGGAGGGAAGCTCATTTAATCTCAGGGCACACCACACTAAGATTACTTCAAATGGAAGCATTGATTGGTCAAATATCCATAAGTGCTTCTCTTTGGGGTAGTTTTAATTGTGTTTTAAACTTCAGACAAGACTCATCGTATGATATTCCAGTATGTCACTCAATGTGCAGCACTCCACTTGGATCGCAGAGACTCCTGAAATGAGAACGAGAAGATATTTGCTCCAACTTTAGCATCTGTCTTTCCAAATTGACTAGAACGTGCTATCAAGATGGGGTACATTTTTGCTGACTGTCTTTGTGTCTTCAATTACGTCTCTCATTTCCTACAGTTAATGCACAGTTCAAAGACTCACCTGGATGACTACAAAGAGAAGCATTCTTTTTTTCTTCAAGAATAAGTGCTTCTCTTTGGGGCAGTCTTGTTGGTGTGTGCTCATCATGTGGTTTAAACCTTCACAGCAACCTCTTCAGACACTAGGGGGTGCTAGAAGTTATCTCCACTAGTGGTTAAATCTGTATGTTTTGCATGCCTGTCTCTTTTCTCATTTAGCAAATTCTTCCTGGAATAAATGCTATTCATCATTAAAAACATGGGAAGGAAGGTCTGTGAACAGCTGCAGGAACCTAAGGTTTTTAAAAGCGAGAAAGGTCCAACACATTTTGAAATGGGCAGAATCGTTCCAAGGATATTACCACAGCAATCAAAACTTGATGGGCCCAGAAGGCTTAAAAAGTGTGAACGACCAATAAAGAGCCAGGTTGACATGCTTTAAATGGTCGCTGTGGACCGCTAGCCTCAAATCAGATCGACCCTGCATCATAGAACATGCTCCTCGTGTCTCTGTCTGTAAGTTATCTTCATTGATTCTACACTGTTTTCTATTTAAAACGAGCAACGTCTTATGCTGCCACTATCGGTACCCTCACAATGGCATTGACTTGTCAGCTTTATAGAGTAAGTGCTATTTGTTGGGGTAGTTTTAAGTGACTTTTGCTGCAACAGTGAACAACCTTCTGGAACTACACACTGATTTTCAGGAGGGAAGCTCATTTAATCTCAGGGCACACCACACTAAGATTACTTCAAATGGAAGCATTGATTGGTCAAATATTCATAAGTGCTTCTCTTTGGGGTAGTTTTAATTGTGTTTTAAACTTCAGACAAGACTCATCGTATTATATTCCAGTATGTCACTCAATGTGCAGCACTCCACTTGGATCGCAGAGACTCCTGAAATGAGAACGAGAAGATATTTGCTCCAACTTTAGCATCTGTCTTTCCAAATCGACTAGAAACTGCTATCAAATGGGGTACATTTTTGCTGACTGTCTTTGTGTCTTCAATTACGTATCTCATTTCCTACAGTAAATTTACAGTTCAAAGACTCACCTGGACGACTACAAAGAGAAGCATTCTTTTTTTCTTCAAGAATAAGTGCTTCTCTTTGGGGCAGTCTTGTTGATGTGTGCTCATCATGTGGTTTAAACCTTCACAGCAACCTCTTCAGACACTAGGGGGTGCTAGAAGTTATCTCCACTAGTGGTTACATCTGTATGTTTTGCATGCCTGTCTCTTTTCTCATTTAGCAAATTCTTCCTGGATTCAATGCTATCCATCATTAAAAACATGGGAAGGAAGGTCTTTGAACAGCTGCAGGAACCTAAGGTTTTTAAAAGCGAGAAAGGTCCAACACATTTTGAAATGGGCAGAATCGTTCCAAGGATATTACCACAGCAATCAAAACTTGATGGGCCCAGAAGGCTTAAAAAGTGTGAACGACCAATAAAGAGCCAGGTGGACACGCTTTAAATGGTAGCTGTGGACTGCTAGCCTCAAATCAGATTTACCCTGCATCATAGAACATGCTCCTCATGTCTCTGTCTGTAAGTTATCTCCATTTGTTCCATACTGTTTTCTATTGAAAACGAGCAATGTCTTATGCTGCCACTATCGGTACCCTCACAATGGCATTGACTTGTCAGCTTTCTAGAGTAAGTGCTATTTGTTGGGGTAGTTTTAAGTGACTTTTGCTGCAACAGTGAACAACCTTCTGGAACTACACACTGATTTTCAGGAGGGAAGCTCATTTAATCTCAGGGCACACCACACTAAGATTACTTCAAATGGAAGCATTGATTGGTCAAATATCCATAAGTGCTTCTCTTCGGGGTAGTTTTAATTGTGTTTTAAACTTCAGACAAGACTCATCGTATGATATTCCAGTATGTCACTCAATGTGCACCACTCCACTTGGATCGCAGAGACTCCTGAAATGAGAACGAGAAGATATTTGCTCCAACTTTAGCATCTGTCTTTCCAAATCGACTAGAAACTGCTATCAAATGGGGTACATTTTTGCTGACTGTCTTTGTGTCTTCAATTACGTCTCTCATTTCCTACAGTTAATGCACAGTTCAAAGACTCACCTGGACGACTACAAAGAGAAGCATTCTTTTTTCTTCAAGAATAAGTGCTTCTCTTTGGGGCAGTCTTGTTGGTGTGTGCTCATCATGTGGTTTAAACCTTCACAGCAACCTCTTCAGACACTAGGGGGTGCTAGAAGTTATCTCCACTAGGGGTTACATCTGTATGTTTTGCATGCCTGTCTCTTTTTTTTCTCATTTAGCAAATTCTTCCTGGAATAAATGCTATCCATCATTAAAAACATGGGAGGGAAGGTCTGAGAACAGCTGCAGGAACCTAAGGTTTTTAAAAGCGACAAAGGTCCAACACATTTAGAAATGGGCAGAGTCGTTCCAAGGACATTACCACAGCAATCAAAACTTGATGGGCCCAGAAGGCTTAAAAAGTGTGAACGACCAATAAAGAGCCAAGTGGACATGCTTTAAATGGTCGCTGTGGACTGCTAGCCTCAAATCAGATTTACCCTGCATCATAGAACATGCTCCGTGTGTCTCTGTCTGTAAGTTATCGCCATTGATTCCACACTCTTTTCTATTTAAAACGAGCAACGTCTTAAGCTGCCACTATCGGTACCCTCACAATGGCATTGACTTGTCAGCTTTATAGAGTAAGTGCTATTTGTTGGGGTAGTTTTAAGTGACTTTTGCTGCAACAGTGAACAACCTTCTGGAACTACACACTGATTTTCAGGAGGGAAGCTCATTTAATCTCAGGGCACACCACACTAAGATTACTTCAAATGGAAGCATTGATTGGTCAAATATCCATAAGTGCTTCTCTTTGGGGTAGTTTTAATTGTGTTTTAAACTTCAGACAAGACTCATCGTATGATATTCCAGTATGTCACTCAATGTGCAGCACTCCACTTGGATCGCAGAGACTCCTGAAATGAGAACGAGAAGATATTTGCTCCAACTTTAGCATCTGTCTTTCCAAATTGACTAGAACGTGCTATCAAGATGGGGTACATTTTTGCTGACTGTCTTTGTGTCTTCAATTACGTCTCTCATTTCCTACAGTTAATGCACAGTTCAAAGACTCACCTGGATGACTACAAAGAGAAGCATTCTTTTTTTCTTCAAGAATAAGTGCTTCTCTTTGGGGCAGTCTTGTTGGTGTGTGCTCATCATGTGGTTTAAACCTTCACAGCAACCTCTTCAGACACTAGGGGGTGCTAGAAGTTATCTCCACTAGTGGTTAAATCTGTATGTTTTGCATGCCTGTCTCTTTTGTCATTTAGCAAATTCTTCCTGGAATAAATGCTATTCATCATTAAAAACATGGGAAGGAAGGTCTGTGAACAGCTGCAGGAACCTAAGGTTTTTAAAAGCGAGAAAGGTCCAACACATTTTGAAATGGGCAGAATCGTTCCAAGGATATTACCACAGCAATCAAAACTTGATGGGCCCAGAAGGCTTAAAAAGTGTGAACGACCAATAAAGAGCCAGGTGGACATGCTTTAAATGGTCGCTGTGGACCGCTAGCCTTAAATCAGATCGACCCTGCATCATAGAACATGCTCCTCGTGTCTCTGTCTGTAAGTTATCTTCATTGATTCCACACTGTTTTCTATTTAAAACGAGCAACGTCTTATGCTGCCACTATCGGTACCCTCACAATGGCATTGACTTGTCAGCTTTATAGAGTAAGTGCTATTTGTTGGGGTAGTTTTAAGTGACTTTTGCTGCAACAGTGAACAACCTTCTGGAACTACACACTGATTTTCAGGAGGGAAGCTCATTTACTCTCAGGGCACACCACACTAAGATTACTTCAAATGGAAGCATTGATTGGTCAAATATTCATAAGTGCTTCTCTTTGGGGTAGTTTTAATTGTGTTTTAAACTTCAGACAAGACTCATCGTATGATATTCCAGTATGTCACTCAATGTGCAGCACTCCACTTGGATCGCAGAGACTCCTGAAATGAGAACGAGAAGATATTTGCTCCAACTTTAGCATCTGTCTTTCCAAATTGACTAGAACGTGCTATCAAGATGGGGTACATTTTTGCTGACTGTCTTTGTGTCTTCAATTACGTCTCTCATTTCCTACAGTTAATGCACAGTTCAAAGACTCACCTGGATGACTACAAAGAGAAGCATTCTTTTTTTCTTCAAGAATAAGTGCTTCTCTTTGGGGCAGTCTTGTTGGTGTGTGCTCATCATGTGGTTTAAACCTTCACAGCAACCTCTTCAGACACTAGGGGGTGCTAGAAGTTATCTCCACTAGGGGTTACATCTGTATGTTTTGCATGCCTGTCTCTTTTTTTTCTCATTTAGCAAATTCTTCCTGGAATAAATGCTATCCATCATTAAAAACATGGGAGGGAAGGTCTGAGAACAGCTGCAGGAACCTAAGGTTTTTAAAAGCGACAAAGGTCCAACACATTTAGAAATGGGCAGAGTCGTTCCAAGGACATTACCACAGCAATCAAAACTTGATGGGCCCAGAAGGCTTAAAAAGTGTGAACGAACCAATAAAGAGCCAAGTGGACATGCTTTAAATGGTCGCTGTGGACTGCTAGCCTCAAATCAGTTTTACCCTGCATCATAGAACATGCTCCGTGTGTCTCTGTCTGTAAGTTATCTCCATTGATTCCACACTCTTTTCTATTTAAAACGAGCAACGTCTTAAGCTGCCACTATCGTTACCCTCACAATGGCATTGACTTGTCAGCTTTATAGAGTAAGTGCTATTTGTTGGGGTAGTTTTAAGTGACTTTTGCTGCAACAGTGAACAACCTTCTGGAACTACACACTGATTTTCAGGAGGGAAGCTCATTTAATCTCAGGGCACACCACACTAAGATTACTTCAAATGGAAGCATTGATTGGTCAAATATCCATAAGTGCTTCTCTTTGGGGTAGTTTTAATTGTGTTTTAAACTTCAGACAAGACTCATCGTATGATATTCCAGTATGTCACTCAATGTGCAGCACTCCACTTGGATCGCAGAGACTCCTGAAATGAGAACGAGAAGATATTTGCTCCAACTTTAGCATCTGTCTTTCCAAATTGACTAGAACGTGCTATCAAGATGGGGTACATTTTTGCTGACTGTCTTTGTGTCTTCAATTACGTCTCTCATTTCCTACAGTTAATGCACAGTTCAAAGACTCACCTGGATGACTACAAAGAGAAGCATTCTTTTTTTCTTCAAGAATAAGTGCTTCTCTTTGGCAGTCTTGTTGGTGTGTGCTCATCATGTGGTTTAAACCTTCACAGCAACCTCTTCAGACACTAGGGGGTGCTAGAAGTTATCTCCACTAGGGGTTACATCTGTATGTTTTGCATGCCTGTCTCTTTTTTTTCTCATTTAGCAAATTCTTCCTGGAATAAATGCTATCCATCATTAAAAACATGGGAGGGAAGGTCTGAGAACAGCTGCAGGAACCTAAGGTTTTTAAAAGCGACAAAGGTCCAACACATTTAGAAATGGGCAGAGTCGTTCCAAGGACATTACCACAGCAATCAAAACTTGATGGGCCCAGAAGGCTTAAAAAGTGTGAACGACCAATAAAGAGCCAAGTGGACATGCTTTAAATGGTCGCTGTGGACTGCTAGCCTCAAATCAGATTTACCCTGCATCATAGAACATGCTCCGTGTGTCTCTGTCTGTAAGTTATCGCCATTGATTCCACACTCTTTTCTATTTAAAACGAGCAACGTCTTAAGCTGCCACTATCGGTACCCTCACAATGGCATTGACTTGTCAGCTTTATAGAGTAAGTGCTATTTGTTGGGGTAGTTTTAAGTGACTTTTGCTGCAACAGTGAACAACCTTCTGGAACTACACACTGATTTTCAGGAGGGAAGCTCATTTAATCTCAGGGCACACCACACTAAGATTACTTCAAATGGAAGCATTGATTGGTCAAATATCCATAAGTGCTTCTCTTTGGGGTAGTTTTAATTGTGTTTTAAACTTCAGACAAGACTCATCGTATGATATTCCAGTATGTCACTCAATGTGCAGCACTCCACTTGGATCGCAGAGACTCCTGAAATGAGAACGAGAAGATATTTGCTCCAACTTTAGCATCTGTCTTTCCAAATTGACTAGAACGTGCTATCAAGATGGGGTACATTTTTGCTGACTGTCTTTGTGTCTTCAATTACGTCTCTCATTTCCTACAGTTAATGCACAGTTCAAAGACTCACCTGGATGACTACAAAGAGAAGCATTCTTTTTTTCTTCAAGAATAAGTGCTTCTCTTTGGGGCAGTCTTGTTGGTGTGTGCTCATCATGTGGTTTAAACCTTCACAGCAACCTCTTCAGACACTAGGGGGTGCTAGAAGTTATCTCCACTAGTGGTTAAATCTGTATGTTTTGCATGCCTGTCTCTTTTGTCATTTAGCAAATTCTTCCTGGAATAAATGCTATTCATCATTAAAAACATGGGAAGGAAGGTCTGTGAACAGCTGCAGGAACCTAAGGTTTTTAAAAGCGAGAAAGGTCCAACACATTTTGAAATGGGCAGAATCGTTCCAAGGATATTACCACAGCAATCAAAACTTGATGGGCCCAGAAGGCTTAAAAAGTGTGAACGACCAATAAAGAGCCAGGTGGACATGCTTTAAATGGTCGCTGTGGACCGCTAGCCTCAAATCAGATCGACTCTGCATCATAGAACATGCTCCTCGTGTCTCTGTCTGTAAGTTATCTTCATTGATTCCACACTGTTTTCTATTTAAAACGAGCAACGTCTTATGCTGCCACTATCGGTACCCTCACAATGGCATTGACTTGTCAGCTTTATAGAGTAAGTGCTATTTGTTGGGGTAGTTTTAAGTGACTTTTGCTGCAACAGTGAACAACCTTCTGGAACTACACACTGATTTTCAGGAGGGAAGCTCATTTACTCTCAGGGCACACCACACTAAGATTACTTCAAATGGAAGCATTGATTGGTCAAATATTCATAAGTGCTTCTCTTTGGGGTAGTTTTAATTGTGTTTTAAACTTCAGACAAGACTCATCGTATGATATTCCAGTATGTCACTCAATGTGCAGCACTCCACTTGGATCGCAGAGACTCCTGAAATGAGAACGAGAAGATATTTGCTCCAACTTTAGCATCTGTCTTTCCAAATTGACTAGAACGTGCTATCAAGATGGGGTACATTTTTGCTGACTGTCTTTGTGTCTTCAATTACGTCTCTCATTTCCTACAGTTAATGCACAGTTCAAAGACTCACCTGGATGACTACAAAGAGAAGCATTCTTTTTTTCTTCAAGAATAAGTGCTTCTCTTTGGGGCAGTCTTGTTGGTGTGTGCTCATCATGTGGTTTAAACCTTCACAGCAACCTCTTCAGACACTAGGGGGTGCTAGAAGTTATCTCCACTAGGGGTTACATCTGTATGTTTTGCATGCCTGTCTCTTTTTTTTCTCATTTAGCAAATTCTTCCTGGAATAAATGCTATCCATCATTAAAAACATGGGAGGGAAGGTCTGAGAACAGCTGCAGGAACCTAAGGTTTTTAAAAGCGACAAAGGTCCAACACATTTAGAAATGGGCAGAGTCGTTCCAAGGACATTACCACAGCAATCAAAACTTGATGGGCCCAGAAGGCTTAAAAAGTGTGAACGAACCAATAAAGAGCCAAGTGGACATGCTTTAAATGGTCGCTGTGGACTGCTAGCCTCAAATCAGTTTTACCCTGCATCATAGAACATGCTCCGTGTGTCTCTGTCTGTAAGTTATCTCCATTGATTCCACACTCTTTTCTATTTAAAACGAGCAACGTCTTAAGCTGCCACTATCGGTACCCTCACAATGGCATTGACTTGTCAGCTTTATAGAGTAAGTGCTATTTGTTGGGGTAGTTTTAAGTGACTTTTGCTGCAACAGTGAACAACCTTCTGGAACTACACACTGATTTTCAGGAGGGAAGCTCATTTAATCTCAGGGCACACCACACTAAGATTACTTCAAATGGAAGCATTGATTGGTCAAATATCCATAAGTGCTTCTCTTTGGGGTAGTTTTAATTGTGTTTTAAACTTCAGACAAGACTCATCGTATGATATTCCAGTATGTCACTCAATGTGCAGCACTCCACTTGGATCGCAGAGACTCCTGAAATGAGAACGAGAAGATATTTGCTCCAACTTTAGCATCTGTCTTTCCAAATTGACTAGAACGTGCTATCAAGATGGGGTACATTTTTGCTGACTGTCTTTGTGTCTTCAATTACGTCTCTCATTTCCTACAGTTAATGCACAGTTCAAAGACTCACCTGGATGACTACAAAGAGAAGCATTCTTTTTTTCTTCAAGAATAAGTGCTTCTCTTTGGGGCAGTCTTGTTGGTGTGTGCTCATCATGTGGTTTAAACCTTCACAGCAACCTCTTCAGACACTAGGGGGTGCTAGAAGTTATCTCCACTAGTGGTTAAATCTGTATGTTTTGCATGCCTGTCTCTTTTGTCATTTAGCAAATTCTTCCTGGAATAAATGCTATTCATCATTAAAAACATGGGAAGGAAGGTCTGTGAACAGCTGCAGGAACCTAAGGTTTTTAAAAGCGAGAAAGGTCCAACACATTTTGAAATGGGCAGAATCGTTCCAAGGATATTACCACAGCAATCAAAACTTGATGGGCCCAGAAGGCTTAAAAAGTGTGAACGACCAATAAAGAGCCAGGTGGACATGCTTTAAATGGTCGCTGTGGACCGCTAGCCTCAAATCAGATCGACTCTGCATCATAGAACATGCTCCTCGTGTCTCTGTCTGTAAGTTATCTTCATTGATTCCACACTGTTTTCTATTTAAAACGAGCAACGTCTTATGCTGCCACTATCGGTACCCTCACAATGGCATTGACTTGTCAGCTTTATAGAGTAAGTGCTATTTGTTGGGGTAGTTTTAAGTGACTTTTGCTGCAACAGTGAACAACCTTCTGGAACTACACACTGATTTTCAGGAGGGAAGCTCATTTACTCTCAGGGCACACCACACTAAGATTACTTCAAATGGAAGCATTGGTTGGTCAAATATTCATAAGTGCTTCTCTTTGGGGTAGTTTTAATTGTGTTTTAAACTTCAGACAAGACTCATCGTATGATATTCCAGTATGTCACTCAATGTGCAGCACTCCACTTGGATCGCAGAGACTCCTGAAATGAGAACGAGAAGATATTTGCTCCAACTTTAGCATCTGTCTTTCCAAATTGACTAGAACGTGCTATCAAGATGGGGTACATTTTTGCTGACTGTCTTTGTGTCTTCAATTACGTCTCTCATTTCCTACAGTTAATGCACAGTTCAAAGACTCACCTGGATGACTACAAAGAGAAGCATTCTTTTTTTCTTCAAGAATAAGTGCTTCTCTTTGGGGCAGTCTTGTTGGTGTGTGCTCATCATGTGGTTTAAACCTTCACAGCAACCTCTTCAGACACTAGGGGGTGCTAGAAGTTATCTCCACTAGGGGTTACATCTGTATGTTTTGCATGCCTGTCTCTTTTTTTTCTCATTTAGCAAATTCTTCCTGGAATAAATGCTATCCATCATTAAAAACATGGGAGGGAAGGTCTGAGAACAGCTGCAGGAACCTAAGGTTTTTAAAAGCGACAAAGGTCCAACACATTTAGAAATGGGCAGAGTCGTTCCAAGGACATTACCACAGCAATCAAAACTTGATGGGCCCAGAAGGCTTAAAAAGTGTGAACGAACCAATAAAGAGCCAAGTGGACATGCTTTAAATGGTCGCTGTGGACTGCTAGCCTCAAATCAGTTTTACCCTGCATCATAGAACATGCTCCGTGTGTCTCTGTCTGTAAGTTATCTCCATTGATTCCACACTCTTTTCTATTTAAAACGAGCAACGTCTTAAGCTGCCACTATCGGTACCCTCACAATGGCATTGACTTGTCAGCTTTATAGAGTAAGTGCTATTTGTTGGGGTAGTTTTAAGTGACTTTTGCTGCAACAGTGAACAACCTTCTGGAACTACACACTGATTTTCAGGAGGGAAGCTCATTTAATCTCAGGGCACACCACACTAAGATTACTTCAAATGGAAGCATTGATTGGTCAAATATCCATAAGTGCTTCTCTTTGGGGTAGTTTTAATTGTGTTTTAAACTTCAGACAAGACTCATCGTATGATATTCCAGTATGTCACTCAATGTGCAGCACTCCACTTGGATCGCAGAGACTCCTGAAATGAGAACGAGAAGATATTTGCTCCAACTTTAGCATCTGTCTTTCCAAATTGACTAGAACGTGCTATCAAGATGGGGTACATTTTTGCTGACTGTCTTTGTGTCTTCAATTACGTCTCTCATTTCCTACAGTTAATGCACAGTTCAAAGACTCACCTGGATGACTACAAAGAGAAGCATTCTTTTTTTCTTCAAGAATAAGTGCTTCTCTTTGGGGCAGTCTTGTTGGTGTGTGCTCATCATGTGGTTTAAACCTTCACAGCAACCTCTTCAGACACTAGGGGGTGCTAGAAGTTATCTCCACTAGTGGTTAAATCTGTATGTTTTGCATGCCTGTCTCTTTTGTCATTTAGCAAATTCTTCCTGGAATAAATGCTATTCATCATTAAAAACATGGGAAGGAAGGTCTGTGAACAGCTGCAGGAACCTAAGGTTTTTAAAAGCGAGAAAGGTCCAACACATTTTGAAATGGGCAGAATCGTTCCAAGGATATTACCACAGCAATCAAAACTTGATGGGCCCAGAAGGCTTAAAAAGTGTGAACGACCAATAAAGAGCCAGGTGGACATGCTTTAAATGGTCGCTGTGGACCGCTAGCCTCAAATCAGATCGACTCTGCATCATAGAACATGCTCCTCGTGTCTCTGTCTGTAAGTTATCTTCATTGATTCCACACTGTTTTCTATTTAAAACGAGCAACGTCTTATGCTGCCACTATCGGTACCCTCACAATGGCATTGACTTGTCAGCTTTATAGAGTAAGTGCTATTTGTTGGGGTAGTTTTAAGTGACTTTTGCTGCAACAGTGAACAACCTTCTGGAACTACACACTGATTTTCAGGAGGGAAGCTCATTTACTCTCAGGGCACACCACACTAAGATTACTTCAAATGGAAGCATTGATTGGTCAAATATTCATAAGTGCTTCTCTTTGGGGTAGTTTTAATTGTGTTTTAAACTTCAGACAAGACTCATCGTATCATATTCCAGTATGTCACTCAATGTGCACCACTCCACTTGGATCGCAGAGACTCCTGAAATGAGAACGAGAAGATATTTGCTCGACGTTTGGAATCTGTCTTTCCAAATTGACTAGAAACTGCTATCAAAATGGGGTACATTTTTGCTGACTGTCTTTGTGTCTTCAATTACGTCTCTCATTTCCTACAGTTAATGCACAGTTCAAAGACTCACCTGGACGACTACAAAGACAAGCATTCTTTTTTTCTTCAAGAATAAGTGCTTCTCTTTGGGGCAGTCTTGTTGGTGTGTGCTCATCATGTGGTTTAAACCTTCACAGCAACCTCTTTAGACACTAGGGGGTGCTAGAAGTTATCTCCACTAGGGGTTACATCTGTATGTTTTGAATGCCTGTCTCTTTTTTTTCTCATTTAGCAAATTCTTCCTTGAATAAATGCTATCCATCATTAAAAACATGGGAGGGAAGGTCTTCGAACAGCTGCAGGAACCTAAGGTTTTTAAAAGCGAGAAAGGTCCAGCACATTTTGAAATGGTCAGAATCGTTCCAAGGATATTACCACAGCAATCAAAACTTGATGGGCCCAGAAGGCTTAAAAAGTGTGAACGACCAATAAAGAGCCAGGTGGACACGCTTTAAATGGTAGCTGTGGACTGCTAGCCTCAAATCAGATTTACCCTGCATCATAGAACATGCTCCTCATGTCTCTGTCTGTAAGTTATCTCCATTTGTTCCATACTGTTTTCTATTGAAAACGAGCAATGTCTTATGCTGCCACTATCGGTACCCTCACAATGGCATTGACTTGTCAGCTTTCTAGAGTAAGTGCTATTTGTTGGGGTAGTTTTAAGTGACTTTTGCTGCAACAGTGAACAACCTTCTGGAACTACACACTGATTTTCAGGAGGGAAGCTCCTTTAATCTCAGGGCACACCACACTAAGATTACTTCAAATGGAAGCATTGATTGGTCAAATATCCATAAGTGCTTCTCTTTGGGGTAGTTTTAATTGTGTTTTAAACTTCAGACAAGACTCATCGTATGATATTCCAGTATGTCACTCAATGTGCACCACTCCACTTGGATCGCAGAGACTCCTGAAATGAGAACGAGAAGATATTTGCTCCAACTTTAGCATCTGTCTTTCCAAATCGACTAGAAACTGCTATCAAATGGGGTACATTTTTGCTGACTGTCTTTGTGTCTTCAATTACGTCTCTCATTTCCTACAGTTAATGCACAGTTCAAAGACTCACCTGGACGACTACAAAGAGAAGCATTCTTTTTTCTTCAAGAATAAGTGCTTCTCTTTGGGGCAGTCTTGTTGGTGTGTGCTCATCATGTGGTTTAAACCTTCACAGCAACCTCTTCAGACACTAGGGGGTGCTAGAAGTTATCTCCACTAGGGGTTACATCTGTATGTTTTGCATGCCTGTCTCTTTTTTTTCTCATTTAGCAAATTCTTCCTGGAATAAATGCTATCCATCATTAAAAACATGGGAGGGAAGGTCTGAGAACAGCTGCAGGAACCTAAGGTTTTTAAAAGCGACAAAGGTCCAACACATTTAGAAATGGGCAGAGTCGTTCCAAGGACATTACCACAGCAATCAAAACTTGATGGGCCCAGAAGGCTTAAAAAGTGTGAACGACCAATAAAGAGCCAAGTGGACATGCTTTAAATGGTCGCTGTGGACTGCTAGCCTCAAATCAGATTTACCCTGCATCATAGAACATGCTCCGTGTGTCTCTGTCTGTAAGTTATCTCCATTGATTCCACACTCTTTTCTATTTAAAACGAGCAACGTCTTAAGCTGCCACTATCGGTACCCTCACAATGGCATTGACTTGTCAGCTTTATAGAGTAAGTGCTATTTGTTGGGGTAGTTTTAAGTGACTTTTGCTGCAACAGTGAACAACCTTCTGGAACTACACACTGATTTTCAGGAGGGAAGCTCATTTAATCTCAGGGCACACCACACTTAGATTACTTCAAATGGAAGCATTGATTGGTCAAATATCCATAAGTGCTTCTCTTTGGGGTAGTTTTAATTGTGTTTTAAACTTCAGACAAGACTCATCGTATGATATTCCAGTATGTCACTCAATGTGCAGCACTCCACTTGGATCGCAGAGACTCCTGAAATGAGAACGAGAAGATATTTGCTCCAACTTTAGCATCTGTCTTTCCAAATTGACTAGAACGTGCTATCAAGATGGGGTACATTTTTGCTGACTGTCTTTGTGTCTTCAATTACGTCTCTCATTTCCTACAGTTAATGCACAGTTCAAAGACTCACCTGGATGACTACAAAGAGAAGCATTCTTTTTTTCTTCAAGAATAAGTGCTTCTCTTTGGGGCAGTCTTGTTGGTGTGTGCTCATCATGTGGTTTAAACCTTCACAGCAACCTCTTCAGACACTAGGGGGTGCTAGAAGTTATCTCCACTAGTGGTTAAATCTGTATGTTTTGCATGCCTGTCTCTTTTCTCATTTAGCAAATTCTTCCTGGAATAAATGCTATTCATCATTAAAAACATGGGAAGGAAGGTCTGTGAACAGCTGCAGGAACCTAAGGTTTTTAAAAGCGACAAAGGTCCAACACATTTAGAAATGGGCAGAGTCGTTCCAAGGACATTACCACAGCAATCAAAACTTGATGGGCCCAGAAGGCTTAAAAAGTGTGAACGACCAATAAAGAGCCAAGTGGACATGCTTTAAATGGTCGCTGTGGACTGCTAGCCTCAAATCAGATTTACCCTGCATCATAGAACATGCTCCGTGTGTCTCTGTCTGTAAGTTATCTCCATTGATTCCACACTCTTTTCTATTTAAAACGAGCAACGTCTTAAGCTGCCACTATCGGTACCCTCACAATGGCATTGACTTGTCAGCTTTATAGAGTAAGTGCTATTTGTTGGGGTAGTTTTAAGTGACTTTTGCTGCAACAGTGAACAACCTTCTGGAACTACACACTGATTTTCAGGAGGGAAGCTCATTTAATCTCAGGGCACACCACACTAAGATTACTTCAAATGGAAGCATTGATTGGTCAAATATCCATAAGTGCTTCTCTTTGGGGTAGTTTTAATTGTGTTTTAAACTTCAGACAAGACTCATCGTATGATATTCCAGTATGTCACTCAATGTGCAGCACTCCACTTGGATCGCAGAGACTCCTGAAATGAGAACGAGAAGATATTTGCTCCAACTTTAGCATCTGTCTTTCCAAATTGACTAGAACGTGCTATCAAGATGGGGTACATTTTTGCTGACTGTCTTTGTGTCTTCAATTACGTCTCTCATTTCCTACAGTTAATGCACAGTTCAAAGACTCACCTGGATGACTACAAAGAGAAGCATTCTTTTTTTCTTCAAGAATAAGTGCTTCTCTTTGGGGCAGTCTTGTTGGTGTGTGCTCATCATGTGGTTTAAACCTTCACAGCAACCTCTTCAGACACTAGGGGGTGCTAGAAGTTATCTCCACTAGTGGTTAAATCTGTATGTTTTGCATGCCTGTCTCTTTTCTCATTTAGCAAATTCTTCCTGGAATAAATGCTATTCATCATTAAAAACATGGGAAGGAAGGTCTGTGAAGAGCTGCAGGAACCTAAGGTTTTTAAAAGCGAGAAAGGTCCAACACATTTTGAAATGGGCAGAATCGTTCCAAGGATATTACCACAGCAATCAAAACTTGATGGGCCCAGAAGGCTTAAAAAGTGTGAACGACCAATAAAGAGCCAGGTGGACATGCTTTAAATGGTCGCTGTGGACCGCTAGCCTCAAATCAGATCGACCCTGCATCATAGAACATGCTCCTCGTGTCTCTGTCTGTAAGTTATCTTCATTGATTCCACACTGTTTTCTATTTAAAACGAGCAACGTCTTAAGCTGCCACTATCGGTACCCTCACAATGGCATTGACTTGTCAGCTTTCTAGAGTAAGTGCTATTTGTTGGGGTAGTTTTAAGTGACTTTTGCTGCAACAGTGAACAACCTTCTGGAACTACACACTGATTTTCAGGAGGGAAGCTCATTTAATCTCAGGGCACACCGCACTAAGATTACTTCAAATGGGAGCATTGATTGGTCAAATATTCATAAGTGCTTCTCTTTGGGGTAGTTTTAATTGTGTTTTAAACTTCAGACAAGACTAATCGTATGATATTCCAGTATGTCACTCAATGTGCAGCACTCCACTTGGATCGCAGAGACTCCTGAAATGAGAACGAGAAGATATTTGCTCCAACTTTAGCATCTGTCTTTCCAAATTTACTAGAACGTGCTATCAAGATGGGGTACATTTTTGCTGACTGTCTTTGTGTCTTCAATTACATCTCTCATTTCCTACAGTTAATGCACAGTTCAAAGACTATCCTGGATGACTACAAAGAGAAGCATTCTTTTTTTCTTCAAGAATAAGTGCTTCTCTTTGGGGCAGTCTTGTTGGTGTGTGCTCATCATGTGGTTTAAACCTTCACAGCAACCTCTTCAGACACTAGGGGGTGCTAGAAGTTATCTCCACTAGTGGTTAAATCGGTACGTTTTGCATGCCTGTCTCTTTTCTCATTTAGCAAATTCTTCCTGGAATAAATGCTATCCATCATTAAAAACATGGGAAGGAAGGTCTGTGAACAGCTGCAGGAACCTAAGGTTTTTAAAAGCGAGAAAGGTCCAACACTTTTTGAAATGGGCAGAGTCGTTCCAAGGATATTACCACAGCAATCAAAACTTGATGGGCCCAGAAGGCTTAAAAAGTGTGAACGACCAATAAGGGGCCAGGTGGACACGCTTTAAATGGTCGCTGTGGACTGCTAGCCTCAAATCAGATTTACCCTGCATCATAGAACATGCTCCTCGTGTCTCTGTCTGTAAGTTATCTTCATTGATTCCACACTGTTTTCTATTTAAAACGAGCAACGTCTTATGCTGCCACTATCGGTACCCTCACAATGGCATTGACTTGTCAGCTTTATAGAGTAAGTGCTATTTGTTGGGGTAGTTTTAAGTGACTTTTGCTGCAACAGTGAACAACCTTCTGGAACTACACACTGATTTTCAGGAGGGAAGCTCATTTACTCTCAGGGCACACCACACTAAGATTACTTCAAATGGGAGCATTGATTGGTCAAATATTCATAAGTGCTTCTCTTTGGGGTAGTTTTAATTGTGTTTTAAACTTCATACAAGACTCATCGTATGATATTCCAGTATGTCACTCAATGTGCAGCACTCCACTTGGATCGCAGAGACTCCTGAAATGAGAACGAGAAGATATTTGCTCCAACTTTAGCATCTGTCTTTCCAAATCGACTAGAAACTGCTATCAAATGGGGTACATTTTTGCTGACTGTCTTTGTGTCTTCAATTACGTATCTCATTTCCTACAGTAAATTTACAGTTCAAAGACTCACCTGGACGACTACTATGGAAGCAAATAAGAGACATAATGTTTTGAAATTTAATAGCCAATGAATACTTGAGTTTGAATTATTTTACTTTGGAAACCTTGTATCTGAATTTATTTGTTTCGAATTTACCTCTATGAAATTTAAATATGAAAATTCTTGATTTCCATTTTAAAAACTGGAATTTAATGCTCACAAATTCAGATACAAAACAAAATCAACTTACAGAATTTCAGATAAAATACATTCAGGTTGATCAAATTCGATTGCTCTTATTCAGATCTAAAATTTCAAGTTAATATTTTTAAAAGAAAACATATGTCTAATTCGACTGCTCAAATTCAGATCGAAAAATTCAAGTTAAATATTCAAACGGTAACATCCGGGCTACCCAGGATAGGAAAAACAGTTGAGCCCAGAGCCCGTCTGCAATTGAACCGCACCATTGAACCGAACCATTGAACCGAACAATTGAACCGAACCATTGAACCGAACCATTGAACCGAACCATTGAACCGAACCAATGAACCGACGTCGGGCGGCCTATCAGAGAACGTCAACCTGACTGTCTGTCTGTCATGATCCAAGAAGAGGCAAAGTCAAGTATATTAAACCTGTAAAGAAGATGACTTCTTACGACAAGCCGTTTTGACATAAAAACCTTGGGTTTGACTATCCATAAAATATATTTTAGATAGTTTTAAATGTATTTCGACGAGTCATAATTGTAATTTCACTAGTCAAATTGATAATTAGAGATATCTGCATTTATAATTGCGCTAGTAAGAAATATTATTCGAGATATCTGTAAATATGTTTTGACCAGTCAAAACTCTATTTTAGATATCTGTAATGACCTCATAGATATCTAAAATTATCGCGTCACAAATACGCAAAGTATTTAAAGATATCTCTAATTCAGTTTCGACTAGTCACAATTATATTTTAAGATATCTGAATCGTGCCTGCTCCTAGTCGAATCTGCTGTTGTGTGACGTGAGACTTAATCTCCTCAGCTCCTCCCCCACGCCAAAACCAAAAGCGCAACGGCTAATGCTATCACCTTGGCTTCATCGGAACACAGCAAAGGAGACAACAGGCTAGTTTTTTAAAAACGGATGTCAATGGGTTTTGTTCGCTTTTACGCTTTCTCTTAAAGACCCTTCGATCTAACTAAAATAAGGGTTTCTTATCTATGCCAGAGCCCCTCCTTATACCTAGTGCTAACGGCTAACAACAGTAGACAGCGTTTGTAACTTGTCAAGGAGAGAAAAGAACTGAATGAAGTACTTAAGGGATTATTAAATCATATATGGAGGCAGTCATGTATGCATAGCGCTGAGATTTTAATTGCAGTCATATTACAAAGCAGACCAAACAATGTGTAATATTCAATAAAGACAAAGATCAGCAAACTGCTCGTTTTGTTGTAATTTATTTTTTATATATTTTTTGAAGAGACATGAGTGAAAAACATTGCAATTATATACCAAAACGTGAAAAAGTACAAATAAGCACGTGAAAGACAAGAATGTTGCATATATGGCACTTCAATCATGACCTGCTGGCACTGAGATCCGAATGGCAAATTTCTGATCACAAGTCCAACGCTCTAACCACTAGGCCACAGACACCCATACAGATGTCTCGTTCTCGCTTCTCAGGGAACCGAGGTTACGAAAGTAACCGGAGAAGTTTTCCTGCTGGCTACGTGTTGCCTAGCTGACTTACCTACATAGAGAGACGAGTCACACAACAAACCATAGCTAACAGTTATGTGTTCCAAAAAATAATCAGCAACAACATACTTTTGTTCTGTCGAGTCTGATTGTACATAAACAGCAAACTACCGGATCGCCTTCGTTTTCTTCTTTACAGGTTTAATATACGTGACTTTGCCTCTTCTTGGATCATGAGTCATGACAGACAGTCAGGTTGACGTGCTCTGATAGGCCGCCCGACGTCGGTGCGGTTCAATTGCAGACGGGCTCTGGGCTCAACTGTTTTTCCTATCCTGGGTAGCCCGGATGTTACCATGTGAATATTTAACTTGAATTTTTCGATCTGAATTTGAGCAGTCGAATTAGACATATGTTTTCTTTGAAAAATATTAACTTGAAATTTTAGATCTGAATAAGAGCAATCGAATTTGATCAACCTGAATGTATTTTATCTGAAATTCTGTAAGTTGATTTTGTTTTGTATCTGAATTTGTGAGCATTAAATTCCAGTTTTTAAAATGAAAAATCAAGAATTTTCATATTTAAATTTCATAGAGGTAAATTCGAAACAAATAAATTCAGATACAAGTTTTCAAAAGTAAAATAATTCAAACTCAAGTATTCATTGGCTGTTAAATTTCAAAACATTATGTCTCTTATTCGCTTCCATAACTACAAAGAGAAGCATTCTTTTTTCTTCCATAATAAGTGCTTCTCTTTGGGGCAGTCTTGTTGGTGTGTGCTCATCATGTGGTTTAAACCTTCACAGCAACCTCTTCAGACACTAGGGGGTGCTAGAAGTTATCTCCACTAGGGGTTAAATCTGTATGTTTTGAATGCCTGTCTCTTTTTTTTCTCATTTAGCAAATTCTTCCTTGAATAAATGCTATCCATCATTAAAAACATGGGAGGGAAGGTCTTCGAACAGCTGCAGGAACCTAAGGTTTTTAAAAGCGAGAAAGGTCCAGCACATTTTGAAATGGGCAGAATCGTTCCAAGGATATTACAACAGCAATCAAAACTTGATGGGCCCAGAAGGCTTAAAAAGTGTGAACGACCAATAAAGAGCCAGGTGGACACGCTTTAAATGGTAGCTGTGGACTGCTAGCCTCAAATCAGATTTACCCTGCATCATAGAACATGCTCCTCATGTCTCTGTCTGTAAGTTATCTCCATTTGTTCCATACTGTTTTCTATTGAAAACGAGCAATGTCTTATGCTGCCACTATCGGTACCCTCACAATGGCATTGACTTGTCAGCTTTCTAGAGTAAGTGCTATTTGTTGGGGTAGTTTTAAGTGACTTTTGCTGCAACAGTGAACAACCTTCTGGAACTACACACTGATTTTCAGGAGGGAAGCTCATTTAATCTCAGGGCACACCACACTAAGATTACTTCAAATGGAAGCATTGATTGGTCAAATATCCATAAGTGCTTCTCTTTGGGGTAGTTTTAATTGTGTTTTAAACTTCAGACAAGACTCATCGTATGATATTCCAGTATGTCACTCAATGTGCACCACTCCACTTGGATCGCAGAGACTCCTGAAATGAGAACGAGAAGATATTTGCTCCAACTTTAGCATCTGTCTTTCCAAATCGACTAGAAACTGCTATCAAATGGGGTACATTTTTGCTGACTGTCTTTGTGTCTTCAATTACGTCTCTCATTTCCTACAGTTAATGCACAGTTCAAAGACTCACCTGGACGACTACAAAGAGAAGCATTCTTTTTTCTTCAAGAATAAGTGCTTCTCTTTGGGGCAGTCTTGTTGGTGTGTGCTCATCATGTGGTTTAAACCTTCACAGCAACCTCTTCAGACACTAGGGGGTGCTAGAAGTTATCTCCACTAGGGGTTACATCTGTATGTTTTGCATGCCTGTCTCTTTTTTTTCTCATTTAGCAAATTCTTCCTGGAATAAATGCTATCCATCATTAAAAACATGGGAGGGAAGGTCTGAGAACAGCTGCAGGAACCTAAGGTTTTTAAAAGCGACAAAGGTCCAACACATTTAGAAATGGGCAGAGTCGTTCCAAGGACATTACCACAGCAATCAAAACTTGATGGGCCCAGAAGGCTTAAAAAGTGTGAACGACCAATAAAGAGCCAAGTGGACATGCTTTAAATGGTCGCTGTGGACTGCTAGCCTCAAATCAGATTTACCCTGCATCATAGAACATGCTCCGTGTGTCTCTGTCTGTAAGTTATCGCCATTGATTCCACACTCTTTTCTATTTAAAACGAGCAACGTCTTAAGCTGCCACTATCGGTACCCTCACAATGGCATTGACTTGTCAGCTTTATAGAGTAAGTGCTATTTGTTGGGGTAGTTTTAAGTGACTTTTGCTGCAACAGTGAACAACCTTCTGGAACTACACACTGATTTTCAGGAGGGAAGCTCATTTAATCTCAGGGCACACCACACTAAGATTACTTCAAATGGAAGCATTGATTGGTCAAATATCCATAAGTGCTTCTCTTGGGGTAGTTTTAATTGTGTTTTAAACTTCAGACAAGACTCATCGTATGATATTCCAGTATGTCACTCAATGTGCAGCACTCCACTTGGATCGCAGAGACTCCTGAAATGAGAACGAGAAGATATTTGCTCCAACTTTAGCATCTGTCTTTCCAAATTGACTAGAACGTGCTATCAAGATGGGGTACATTTTTGCTGACTGTCTTTGTGTCTTCAATTACGTCTCTCATTTCCTACAGTTAATGCACAGTTCAAAGACTCACCTGGATGACTACAAAGAGAAGCATTCTTTTTTTCTTCAAGAATAAGTGCTTCTCTTTGGGGCAGTCTTGTTGGTGTGTGCTCATCATGTGGTTTAAACCTTCACAGCAACCTCTTCAGACACTAGGGGGTGCTAGAAGTTATCTCCACTAGTGGTTAAATCTGTATGTTTTGCATGCCTGTCTCTTTTCTCATTTAGCAAATTCTTCCTGGAATAAATGCTATTCATCATTAAAAACATGGGAAGGAAGGTCTGTGAACAGCTGCAGGAACCTAAGGTTTTTAAAAGCGAGAAAGGTCCAACACATTTTGAAATGGGCAGAATCGTTCCAAGGATATTACCACAGCAATCAAAACTTGATGGGCCCAGAAGGCTTAAAAAGTGTGAACGACCAATAAAGAGCCAGGTGGACATGCTTTAAATGGTCGCTGTGGACCGCTAGCCTCAAATCAGATCGACCCTGCATCATAGAACATGCTCCTCGTGTCTCTGTCTGTAAGTTATCTTCATTGATTCCACACTGTTTTCTATTTAAAACGAGCAACGTCTTATGCTGCCACTATCGGTACCCTCACAATGGCATTGACTTGTCAGCTTTATAGAGTAAGTGCTATTTGTTGGGGTAGTTTTAAGTGACTTTTGCTGCAACAGTGAACAACCTTCTGGAACTACACACTGATTTTCAGGAGGGAAGCTCATTTACTCTCAGGGCACACCACACTAAGATTACTTCAAATGGAAGCATTGATTGGTCAAATATTCATAAGTGCTTCTCTTTGGGGTAGTTTTAATTGTGTTTTAAACTTCAGACAAGACTCATCGTATGATATTCCAGTATGTCACTCAATGTGCACCACTCCACTTGGATCGCAGAGACTCCTGAAATGAGAACGAGAAGATATTTGCTCGACGTTTGGAATCTGTCTTTCCAAATTGACTAGAAACTGCTATCAAAATGGGGTACATTTTTGCTGACTGTCTTTGTGTCTTCAATTACGTCTCTCATTTCCTACAGTTAATGCACAGTTCAAAGACTCACCTGGACGACTACAAAGACAAGCATTCTTTTTTTCTTCAAGAATAAGTGCTTCTCTTTGGGGCAGTCTTGTTGGTGTGTGCTCATCATGTGGTTTAAACCTTCACAGCAACCTCTTTAGACACTAGGGGGTGCTAGAAGTTATCTCCACTAGGGGTTACATCTGTATGTTTTGCATGCCTGTCTCTTTTTTTTCTCATTTAGCAAATTCTTCCTGGAATAAATGCTATCCATCATTAAAAACATGGGAGGGAAGGTCTGTGAACAGCTGCAGGAACCTAAGGTTTTTAAAAGCGACAAAGGTCCAACACATTTTGAAATGGGCAGAGTCGTTCCGAGGATATTACCACAGCAATGAAAACTTGATGGGCCCAGAAGGCTTAAAAAGTTTGAACGACCAATAAAGAGCCAGGTGGACACGCTTTAAATGGTAGCTGTGGACTGCTAGCCTCAAATCAGATTTACCCTGCATCATAGAACATGCTCCTCGTGTCTCTGTCTGTAAGTTATCTCCATTCGTTCCACACTGTTTTCTATTTAAAAAAAACAACGTCTTAAGCTGCCACTATCGGTACCCTCACAATGGCATTAACTTGTCAGCTTTATAGAGTAAGTGCTATTTGTTGGGGTAGTTTTAAGTGACTTTTGCTGCAACAGTGAACAACCTTCTGGAACTACACACTGATTTTCAGGAGGGAAGCTCATTTACTCTCAGGGCACACCACACTAAGATTACTTCAAATGGAAGCATTGATTGGTCAAATATTCATAAGTGCTTCTCTTTGGGGTAGTTTTAATTGTGTTTTAAACTTCAGACAAGACTCATCGTATGATATTCCAGTATGTCACTCAATGTGCACCACTCCACTTGGATCGCAGAGACTCCTGAAATGAGAACGAGAAGATATTTGCTCGACGTTTGGAATCTGTCTTTCCAAATTGACTAGAAACTGCTATCAAAATGGGGTACATTTTTGCTGACTGTCTTTGTGTCTTCAATTACGTCTCTCATTTCCTACAGTTAATGCACAGTTCAAAGACTCACCTGGACGACTACAAAGACAAGCATTCTTTTTTTCTTCAAGAATAAGTGCTTCTCTTTGGGGCAGTCTTGTTGGTGTGTGCTCATCATGTGGTTTAAACCTTCACAGCAACCTCTTTAGACACTAGGGGGTGCTAGAAGTTATCTCCACTAGGGGTTACATCTGTATGTTTTGCATGCCTGTCTCTTTTTTTTCTCATTTAGCAAATTCTTCCTGGAATAAATGCTATCCATCATTAAAAACATGGGAGGGAAGGTCTGTGAACAGCTGCAGGAACCTAAGGTTTTTAAAAGCGACAAAGGTCCAACACATTTTGAAATGGGCAGAGTCGTTCCGAGGATATTACCACAGCAATGAAAACTTGATGGGCCCAGAAGGCTTAAAAAGTTTGAACGACCAATAAAGAGCCAGGTGGACACGCTTTAAATGGTAGCTGTGGACTGCTAGCCTCAAATCAGATTTACCCTGCATCATAGAACATGCTCCTCGTGTCTCTGTCTGTAAGTTATCTCCATTCGTTCCACACTGTTTTCTATTTAAAAAAAACAACGTCTTAAGCTGCCACTATCGGTACCCTCACAATGGCATTAACTTGTCAGCTTTATAGAGTAAGTGCTATTTGTTGGGGTAGTTTTAAGTGACTTTTGCTGCAACAGTGAACAACCTTCTGGAACTACACACTGATTTTCAGGAGGGAAGCTCATTTAATCTCAGGGCACACCACACTAAGATTACTTCAAATGGAAGCATTGATTGGTCAAATATTCATAAGTGCTTCTCTTTGGGGTAGTTTTAATTGTGTTTTAAACTTCAGACAAGACTCATCGTATGATATTCCAGTATGTCACTCAATGTGCACCACTCCACTTGGATCGCAGAGACTCCTGAAATGAGAACGAGAAGATATTTGCTCCAACTTTAGCATTTGTCTTTCCAAATTTACTAGAACGTGCTATCAAGATGGGGTACATTTTTGCTGACTGTCTTTGTGTCTTCAATTACGTCTCTCATTTCCTACAGTTAATGCACAGTTCAAAGACTCACCTGGATGACTACAAAGAGAAGCATTCTTTTTTTCTTCAAGAATAAGTGCTTCTCTTTGGGGCAGTCTTGTTGGTGTGTGCTCATCATGTGGTTTAAACCTTCACAACAACCTCTTCAGACACTAGGGGGTGCTAGAAGTTATCTCCACTAGGGGTTACATCTGTATGTTTTGAATGCCTGTCTCTTTTTTTTCTCATTTAGCAAATTCTTCCTTGAATAAATGCTATCCATCATTAAAAACATGGGAGGGAAGGTCTTCGAACAGCTGCAGGAACCTAAGGTTTTTAAAAGCGAGAAAGGTCCAGCACATTTTGAAATGGGCAGAATCGTTCCAAGGATATTACCACAGCAATCAAAACTTGATGGTCCCAGAAGGCTTAAAAAGTGTGAACGACCAATAAAGAGCCAGGTGGACACGCTTTAAATGGTAGCTGTGGACTGCTAGCCTCAAATCAGATTAACCCTGCATCATAGAACATGCTCCTCATGTCTCTGTCTGTAAATTATCTCCATATGTTCCACACTGTTTTCTATTTAAAACGAGCAATGTCTTATGCTGCCACTATCGGTACCCTCACAA
>NC_136788.1:1901602-1961602 GCF_947034865.1 Barbatula barbatula
TCCAATTGAGCTGTTAGAATGTCGGAAACAAGCTTTCTGAGCTGAGAACTGCATTTTGTGACATAGTTCATCAGTGGATGATGAGAATGTCAGTTTTGACAAAGAACACTGTTCATTACTAAATTTCTCTAATTGAGCTGTTAGAATGTCAGAAACAAGCTTTCTGAGCTGAGAACTGCATTTTGTGACATAGTTCATCAGTGGATGATGAGAATGTCAGTTTTGACAAAGAACACTGATCATTACTAAAATTCTCCAATTGAGCTGTTAGAATGTCAGAAACAAGCTTTCTGAGCTGAGAAATGTATTTTGTGACAAAGTGCTTCAGTGGATGATGAGAATGTCAGTTTTGACAAAGAACACTGTTCATTACTAAAATGCTCTAATTGAGCTGTTAGAATGTCAGAAACAAGCTTTCTGAGCTGAGAACTGCATTTTGTGACAAAAAGCATCAGTGGATGATGAGAATGTCAGTTTTGACAAAGAACACTGATCATTACTAAAATGCTCCAATTGAGCTGTTAGAATGTCAGAAACAAGCTTTCTGAGCTGAGAAATGCATTTTGTGACAAAGTGCTTCAGTGGATGATAAGAATGTCAGTTTTGACAAAGAACACTTTTCATTACTAAAATGCTCTAATTGAGCTGTTAGAATGTCAGAAACAAGCTTTCTGAGCTGAGAAATGCATTTTGTGACAAAGTGCTTCAGTGGATGATAAGAATGTCAGTTTTGACAAAGAACACTGTTCATTACTAAAATGCTCTAATTGAGCTGTTAGAATGTCAGAAACAAGCTTTCTGAGCTGAGAACTGCATTTTGTGACATAGTTCATCAGTGGATGATGAGAATGTCAGTTTTGACAAAGAACACTGTTCATTACTAAAATGCTCTAATTGAGCTGTTTAGAATGTTAGAAACAAGCTTTCTGAGCTGAGAACTGCATTTTGTGACATAGTTCATCAGTGGATGATGAGAATGTCAGTTTTGACAAAGAACACTGATCATTACTAAAATGCTCCAATTGAGCTGTTAGAATCTCAGAAACAAGCTTTCTAAGCTGAGAAATGCATTTTGTGACAAAGTGCTTCAGTGGATGATGAGAATGTCAGTTTTAACAAAGAACACTATTCATTACTAAAATGCTCTAATTGAGCTGTTAGAATGTCAGAAACAAGCTTTCTGAGCTGAGAATTGCATTTTGTGACATAGTTCATCAGTGGATGATGAGAATGTCAGTTTTGACAAAGAACACTGATCATTACTAAAATGCTCCAATTGAGCTGTTAGAATGTCAGAAACAAGCTTTCTGAGCTGAGAAATGCATTTTGTGACATAGTTCATCAGTGGATGATGAGAATGTCAGTTTTGACAAAGAACACTGTTCATTACTAAAATGCTCTAATTGAGCTGTTAGAATGTTAGAAACAAGCTTTCTGAGCTGAGAACTGCATTTTGTGACATAGTTCATCAGTGGATGATGAGAATGTCAGTTTTGACAAAGAACACTGATCATCACTAAAATGCTCCAATTAAGCTGTTAGAATGTCAGAAACAAGCTTTCTGAGCTGAGAACTGCATTTTGTGACAAAGTGAATCAGTGGATGATGAGAATGTCACTTTTGACAAAGAACACTGATCATTACTAAAATGCTCCAATTGAGCTGTTAGAATGTCAGAAACAAGCTTTCTGAGCTGAAAACTGCAATTTTTTGACAAAGTGCATCAGTGGATGGATGAGAATGTCACTTTTGACAAAGAACACTGTTCATTACTGAAATGCTCCAATTGAGCTGTTAGAATGTCAGAAACAAGCTTTCTGAGCTGAAAACTGCATTTTGTGACATAGTTCATCAGTGGATGATGAGAATGTCAGTTTTGACAAAGAACACTGATCATCACTAAAATGCTCTAATTAAGCTGTTAGAATGTCAGAAACAAGCTTTCTGAGCTGAGAACTGCATTTTGTGAGAAAGTGAATCAGTGGATGATGAGAATGTCAGTTTTGACAAAGAACACTGTTCATTACTAAAATGCTCCAATTGAGCTGTTAGAATGTCAGAAACAAGCTTTCTGAGCATAAAACTGCATTTTGTGACAAAGTGCATCAGTGGGTGATGAGAATGTCAGTTTTGACAAAGAACACTGTTCATTACTAAAATGCTCTAATTGAGCTGTTAGAATGTCAGAAACAAGCTTTCTGAGCTGAGAACTGCATTTTGTGACATAGTTCATCAGTGGATGATGAGAATGTCAGTTTTGACAAAGAACACTGTTCATTACTAAAATGCTCTAATTGAGCTGTTAGAATGTCAGAAACAAGCTTTCTGAGCTGAGAACTGCATTTTGTGACATAGTTCATCAGTGGATGATGAGAATGTCAGTTTTGACAAAGAACACTGATCATTACTAAAATGCTCCAATTGAGCTGTTAGAATGTCAGAAACAAGCTTTCTGAGCTGAGAAATGCATTTTGTGACATAGTTCATCAGTGGATGATGAGAATGTCAGTTTTGACAAAGAACACTGTTCGTTACTAAAATGCTCTAATTGAGCTGTTAGAATGTCAGAAACAAGCTTTCTGAGCTGAGAACTGCATTTTGTGACATAGTTCATCAGTGGATGATGAGAATGTCAGTTTTGACAAAGAACACTGTTCGTTACTAAAATGCTCTAATTGAGCTGTTAGAATGTCAGAAACAAGCTTTCTGAGCTGAGAACTGCATTTTGTGACATAGTTCATCAGTGGATGATGAGAATGTCAGTTTTGACAAAGAACACTGTTCGTTACTAAAATGCTCTAATTGAGCTGTTAGAATGTCAGAAACAAGCTTTCTGAGCTGAGAAATGCATTTTGTGACAAAGTCATTCAGTGGATGATAAGAATGTCAGTTTTGACAAAGAACACTGTTCATTAATAAAATGCTCTAATTGAGCTGTTAGAATGTCAGAAACAAGCTTTCTGAGCTGAGAACTGCATTTTGTGACATAGTTCATCAGTGGATGATGAGAATGTCAGTTTTGACAAAGAACACTGTTCATTACTAAAATGCTCTAATTGAGCTGTTAGAATGTTAGAAACAAGCTTTCTGAGCTGAGAACTGCATTTTGTGACATAGTTCATCAGTGGATGATGAGAATGTCAGTTTTGACAAAGAACACTGATCATTACTAAAATGCTCCAATTGAGCTGTTAGAATCTCAGAAACAAGCTTTCTGAGCTGAGAAATGCATTTTTTGACAAAGTGCTTCAGTGGATGATGAGAATGTCAGTTTTGACAAAGAACACTGTTCATTACTAAAATGCTCTAATTGAGCTGTTAGAATGTTAGAAACAAGCTTTCTGAGCTGAGAACTGCATTTTGTGACATAGTTCATCAGTGGATGATGAGAATGTCAGTTTTGACAAAGAACACTGTTCATTACTAAAATGCTCTAATTGAGCTGTTAGAATGTCAGAAACAAGCTTTCTGAGCTGAGAACTGCATTTTGTGACATAGTTCATCAGTGGATGATGAGAATGTCAGTTTTGACAAAGAACACTGTTCGTTACTAAAATGCTCTAATTGAGCTGTTAGAATGTCAGAAACAAGCTTTCTGAGCTGAGAACTGCATTTTGTGACATAGTTCATCAGTGGATGATGAGAATGTCAGTTTTGACGAAGAACACTGTTCATTACTAAAATGCTCCAATTGAGCTGTTAGAATGTCAGAAACAAGCTTTCTGAGCTGAGAACTGCATTTTGTGACATAGTTCATCAGTGGATGATGAGAATGTCAGTTTTGACAAAGAACACTGTTCATTACTAAATTTCTCTAATTGAGCTGTTAGAATGTCAGAAACAAGCTTTCTGAGCTGAGAACTGCATTTTGTGACAAAAAGCATCAGTGGATGATGAGAATGTCAGTTTTGACAAAGAACACTGATCATTACTAAAATTCTCCAATTGAGCTGTTAGAATGTCAGAAACAAGCTTTCTGAGCTGAGAAATGTATTTTGTGACAAAGTGCTTCAGTGGATGATGAGAATGTCAGTTTTGACAAAGAACACTGTTCATTACTAAAATGCTCTAATTGAGCTGTTAGAATGTCAGAAACAAGCTTTCTGAGCTGAGAACTGCATTTTGTGACAAAAAGCATCAGTGGATGATGAGAATGTCAGTTTTGACAAAGAACACTGATCATTACTAAAATGCTCCAATTGAGCTGTTAGAATGTCAGAAACAAGCTTTCTGAGCTGAGAAATGCATTTTGTGACAAAGTGCTTCAGTGGATGATAAGAATGTCAGTTTTGACAAAGAACACTGTTCATTACTAAAATGCTCTAATTGAGCTGTTAGAATGTCAGAAACAAGCTTTCTGAGCTGAGAACTGCATTTTGTGACATAGTTCATCAGTGGATGATGAGAATGTCAGTTTTGACAAAGAACACTGTTCATTACTAAAATGCTCTAATTGAGCTGTTAGAATGTTAGAAACAAGCTTTCTGAGCTGAGAACTGCATTTTGTGACATAGTTCATCAGTGGATGATGAGAATGTCAGTTTTGACAAAGAACACTGTTCATTACTGAAATGCTCCAATTGAGCTGTTAGAATGTCAGAAACAAGCTTTCTGAGCTGAGAAATGCATTTTGTGACAAAGTGCATCAGTGGATGATGAGAATGTCAGTTTTGACAAAGAACACTGTTCATTACTAAAATGCTCTAATTGAGCTGTTAGAATGTCAGAAACAAGCTTTCTGAGCTGAGAACTGCATTTTGTGAGAAAGTGAATCATTGGATGATGAGAATGTCAGTTTTGACAAAGAACACTGATCATCACTAAAATGCTCCAATTAAGCTGTTAGAATGTCAGAAACAAGCTTTCTGAGCTGAGAACTGCATTTTGTGAGAAAGTGAATCATTGGATGATGAGAATGTCAGTTTTGACAAAGAACACTGTTCATTACTAAAATGCTCCAATTGAGCTGTTAGAATGTCAGAAACAAGCTTTCTGAGCATAAAACTGCATTTTGTGACAAAGTGCATCAGTGGGTGATGAGTATGTCAGTTTTGACAAAGAACACTGTTCATTACTAAAATGCTCTAATTGAGCTGTTAGAATGTCAGAAACAAGCTTTCTGAGCTGAAAACTGCATTTTGTGACAAAGTGAATCAGTGGATGATGAGAATGTCAGTTTTGACAAAGAACACTGATCATTACTAAAATGCTCTAATTGAGCTGTTAGAATGTCAGAAACAAGCTTTCTGAGCTGAGAACTGCAATTTGTGACAAAGTGAATCAGTGGATGATGAGAATGTCACTTTTGACAAAGAACACTGATCATTACTAAAATGCTCCAATTGAGCTGTTAGAATGTCAGAAACAAGCTTTCTGGGCTGAAAACTGCATTTTTTTGACAAAGTGCATCAGTGGATGATGAGAATGTCAGTTTTGACAAAGAACACTGTTCATTACTAAAATGCTCTAATTGAGCTGTTAGAATGTCAGAAACAAGCTTTCTGAGCTGAGAACTGCATTTTGTGACATAGTTCATCAGTGGATGATGAGAATGTCACTTTTGACAAAGAACACTGATCATTACTAAAATGCTCCAATTGAGCTGTTAGAATGTCAGAAACAAGCTTTCTGAGCTGAAAACTGCATTTTTTTGACAAAGTGCCTCAGTGGATGATGAGAATGTCAGTTTTGACAAAGAACACTGTTCATTACTAAAATGCTCTAATTGAGCTGTTAGAATGTCAGAAACAAGCTTTCTGAGCTGAGAACTGCATTTTGTGACATAGTTCATCAGTGGATGATGAGAATGTCAGTTTTGACAAAGAACACTGTTCATTACTAAAATGCTCTAATTGAGCTGTTAGAATGTCAGAAACAAGCTTTCTGAGCTGAGAACTGCATTTTGTGACATAGTTCATCAGTGGATGATGAGAATGTCAGTTTTGACAAAGAACACTGTTCATTACTAAAATGCTCCAATTGAGCTGTTAGAATGTCAGAAACAAGCTTTCTGAGCTGAGAACTGCATTTTGTGACATAGTTCATCAGTGGATGATGAGAATGTCAGTTTTGACAAAGAACACTGTTCATTACTAAATTTCTCTAATTGAGCTGTTAGAATGTCAGAAACAAGCTTTCTGAGCTGAGAACTGCATTTTGTGACATAGTTCATCAGTGGATGATGAGAATGTCAGTTTTGACAAAGAACACTGATCATTACTAAAATTCTCCAATTGAGCTGTTAGAATGTCAGAAACAAGCTTTCTGAGCTGAGAAATGTATTTTGTGACAAAGTGCTTCAGTGGATGATGAGAATGTCAGTTTTGACAAAGAACACTGTTCATTACTAAAATGCTCTAATTGAGCTGTTAGAATGTCAGAAACAAGCTTTCTGAGCTGAGAACTGCATTTTGTGACAAAAAGCATCAGTGGATGATGAGAATGTCAGTTTTGACAAAGAACACTGATCATTACTAAAATGCTCCAATTGAGCTGTTAGAATGTCAGAAACAAGCTTTCTGAGCTGAGAAATGCATTTTGTGACAAAGTGCTTCAGTGGATGATAAGAATGTCAGTTTTGACAAAGAACACTGTTCATTACTAAAATGCTCTAATTGAGCTGTTAGATGTCAGAAACAAGCTTTCTGAGCTGAGAAATGCATTTTGTGACAAAGTGCTTCAGTGGATGATAAGAATGTCAGTTTTGACAAAGAACACTGTTCATTACTAAAATGCTCTAATTGAGCTGTTAGAATGTTAGAAACAAGCTTTCTGAGCTGAGAACTGCATTTTGTGACATAGTTCATCAGTGGATGATGAGAATGTCAGTTTTGACAAAGAACACTGATCATTACTAAAATGCTCCAATTGAGCTGTTAGAATGTCAGAAACAAGCTTTCTAAGCTGAGAAATGCATTTTGTGACAAAGTGCTTCAGTGGATGATGAGAATGTCAGTTTTGACAAAGAACACTGTTCATTACTAAAATGCTCCAATTGAGCTGTTAGAATGTCAGAAACAAGCTTTCTGAGCATAAAACTGCATTTTGTGACAAAGTGCATCAGTGGGTGATGAGAATGTCAGTTTTGACAAAGAACACTGTTCATTACTAAAATGCTCTAATTGAGCTGTTAGAATGCCAGAAACAAGCTTTCTGAGCTGAAAACTATATTTTGTGACAAAGTGAATCAGTGGATGATGAGAATGTCAGTTTTGACAAAGAACACTGATCATTACTAAAATGCTCTAACTGAGCTGTTAGAATGTCAGAAACAAGCTTTCTGAGCATAAAACTGCATTTTGTGACAAAGTTCATCAGTGGATGATGAGAATGTCAGTTTTGACAAAGAACACTGTTCATTACTAAAATGCTCTAATTGAGCTGTTAGAATGTCAGAAACAAGCTTTCTGAGCTGAGAACTGCATTTTGTGACAAAGTTCATCAGTGGATGATGAGAATGTCAGTTTTGACAAAGAACACTGTTCATTACTGAAATGCTCCAATTGAGCTGTTAGAATGTCAGAAACAAGCTTTCTGAGCTGAGAACTGCATTTTGTGACATAGTTCATCAGTGGATGATGAGAATGTCAGTTTTGACAAAGAACACTGTTCATTACTAAAATGCTCTAATTGAGCTGTTAGAATGTTAGAAACAAGCTTTCTGAGCTGAGAACTGCATTTTGTGACATAGTTCATCAGTGGATGATGAGAATGTCAGTTTTGACAAAGAACACTGATCATTACTAAAATGCTCCAATTGAGCTGTTAGAATGTCAGAAACAAGCTTTCTGAGCATAAAACTGCATTTTGTGACAAAGTGCATCAGTGGGTGATGAGAATGTCAGTTTTGACAAAGAACACTGTTCATTACTAAAATGCTCTAATTGAGCTGTTAGAATGTCAGAAACAAGCTTTCTGAGCTGAAAACTGCATTTTGTGTCAAAGTGAATCACTGGATGATGAGAATGTCAGTTTTGACAAAGAACACTGATCATTACTAAAATGCTCTAATTGAGCTGTTAGAATGTCAGAAACAAGCTTTCTGAGCTGAGAACTGCAATTTGTGACAAAGTGAATCAGTGGATGATGAGAATGTCACTTTTGACAAAGAACACTGATCATTACTAAAATGCTCCAATTGAGCTGTTAGAATGTCAGAAACAAGCTTTCTGATCTGAAAACTGCATTTTTTGACAAAGTGCATCAGTGGATGATGAGAATGTCAGTTTTGACAAAGAACACTGTTCATTACTAAAATGCTCTAATTGAGCTGTTAGAATGTCAGAAACAAGCTTTCTGAGCTGAGAACTGCATTTTGTGACATAGTTCATCAGTGGATGATGAGAATGTCACTTTTGACAAAGAACACTGATCATTACTAAAATGCTCCAATTGAGCTGTTAGAATGTCAGAAACAAGCTTTCTGAGCTGAAAACTGCATTTTTTTGACAAAGTGCCTCAGTGGATGATGAGAATGTCAGTTTTGACAAAGAACACTGTTCATTACTAAAATGCTCTAATTGAGCTGTTAGAATGTCAGAAACAAGCTTTCTGAGCTGAGAACTGCATTTTGTGACATAGTTCATCAGTGGATGATGAGAATGTCAGTTTTGACAAAGAACACTGTTCATTACTAAAATGCTCTAATTGAGCTGTTAGAATGTCAGAAACAAGCTTTCTGAGCTGAGAACTGCATTTTGTGACATAGTTCATCAGTGGATGATGAGAATGTCAGTTTTGACAAAGAACACTGTTCATTACTAAAATGCTCCAATTGAGCTGTTAGAATGTCAGAAACAAGCTTTCTGAGCTGAGAACTGCATTTTGTGACATAGTTCATCAGTGGATGATGAGAATGTCAGTTTTGACAAAGAACACTGTTCATTACTAAATTTCTCTAATTGAGCTGTTAGAATGTCAGAAACAAGCTTTCTGAGCTGAGAACTGCATTTTGTGACATAGTTCATCAGTGGATGATGAGAATGTCAGTTTTGACAAAGAACACTGATCATTACTAAAATTCTCCAATTGAGCTGTTAGAATGTCAGAAACAAGCTTTCTGAGCTGAGAAATGTATTTTGTGACAAAGTGCTTCAGTGGATGATGAGAATGTCAGTTTTGACAAAGAACACTGTTCATTACTAAAATGCTCTAATTGAGCTGTTAGAATGTCAGAAACAAGCTTTCTGAGCTGAGAACTGCATTTTGTGACAAAAAGCATCAGTGGATGATGAGAATGTCAGTTTTGACAAAGAACACTGATCATTACTAAAATGCTCCAATTGAGCTGTTAGAATGTCAGAAACAAGCTTTCTGAGCTGAGAAATGCATTTTGTGACAAAGTGCTTCAGTGGATGATAAGAATGTCAGTTTTGACAAAGAACACTGTTCATTACTAAAATGCTCTAATTGAGCTGTTAGAATGTCAGAAACAAGCTTTCTGAGCTGAGAAATGCATTTTGTGACAAAGTGCTTCAGTGGATGATAAGAATGTCAGTTTTGACAAAGAACACTGTTCATTACTAAAATGCTCTAATTGAGCTGTTAGAATGTCAGAAACAAGCTTTCTGAGCTGAGAACTGCATTTTGTGACATAGTTCATCAGTGGATGATGAGAATGTCAGTTTTGACAAAGAACACTGTTCATTACTAAAATGCTCTAATTGAGCTGTTAGAATGTTAGAAACAAGCTTTCTGAGCTGAGAACTGCATTTTGTGACATAGTTCATCAGTGGATGATGAGAATGTCAGTTTTGACAAAGAACACTGATCATTACTAAAATGCTCCAATTGAGCTGTTAGAATCTCAGAAACAAGCTTTCTAAGCTGAGAAATGCATTTTGTGACAAAGTGCTTCAGTGGATGATGAGAATGTCAGTTTTAACAAAGAACACTATTCATTACTAAAATGCTCTAATTGAGCTGTTAGAATGTCAGAAACAAGCTTTCTGAGCTGAGAATTGCATTTTGTGACATAGTTCATCAGTGGATGATGAGAATGTCAGTTTTGACAAAGAACACTGATCATTACTAAAATGCTCCAATTGAGCTGTTAGAATGTCAGAAACAAGCTTTCTGAGCTGAGAAATGCATTTTGTGACATAGTTCATCAGTGGATGATGAGAATGTCAGTTTTGACAAAGCACACTGTTCATTACTAAAATGCTCTAATTGAGCTGTTAGAATGTTAGAAACAAGCTTTCTGAGCTGAGAACTGCATTTTGTGACATAGTTCATCAGTGGATGATGAGAATGTCAGTTTTGACAAAGAACACTGATCATCACTAAAATGCTCCAATTAAGCTGTTAGAATGTCAGAAACAAGCTTTCTGAGCTGAGAACTGCATTTTGTGACATAGTTCATCAGTGGATGATGAGAATGTCAGTTTTGACAAAGAACACTGTTCATTACTGAAATGCTCCAATTGAGCTGTTAGAATGTCAGAAACAAGCTTTCTGAGCTGAGAAATGCATTTTGTGACAAAGTGCATCAGTGGATGATGAGAATGTCAGTTTTGACAAAGAACACTGTTCATTACTAAAATGCTCTAATTGAGCTGTTAGAATGTCAGAAACAAGCTTTCTGAGCTGAGAACTGCATTTTGTGACAAAGTTCATCAGTGGATGATGAGAATGTCAGTTTTGACAAAGAACACTGATCATTACTAAAATGCTCCAATTGAGCTGTTAGAAGGTCAGAAACAAGCTTTCTGAGCTGAGAACTGCATTTTGTGACAAAGTGAATCAGTGGATGGATGAGAATGTCACTTTTTACAAAGAACACTGTTCATTACTGAAATGCTCCAATTGAGCTGTTAGAATGTCAGAAACAAGCATTCTGAGCTGAAAATTGCATTTTGTGACAGAGTTCATCAGTGGATGATGAGAATGTCAGTTTTGACAAAGAACACTGATCATCACTAAAATGCTCCAATTAAGCTGTTAGAATGTCAGAAACAAGCTTTCTGAGCTGAGAACTGCATTTTGTGACAAAGTGAATCAGTGGATGATGAGAATGTCACTTTTGACAAAGAACACTGATCATTACTAAAATGCTCCATTTGAGCTGTTAGAATGTCAGAAACAAGCTTTCTGAGCTGAAAACTGCATTTTTTTGACAAAGTGCATCAGTGGATGGATGAGAATGTCACTTTTGACAAAGAACACTGTTCATTACTGAAATGCTCCAATTGAGCTGTTAGAATGTCAGAAACAAGCTTTCTGAGCTGAAAACTGCATTTTGTGACATAGTTCATCAGTGGATGATGAGAATGTCAGTTTTGACAAAGAACACTGATCATCACTAAAATGCTCTAATTAAGCTGTTAGAATGTCAGAAACAAGCTTTCTGAGCTGAGAACTGCATTTTGTGAGAAAGTGAATCATTGGATGATGAGAATGTCAGTTTTGACAAAGAACACTGTTCATTACTAAAATGCTCCAATTGAGCTGTTAGAATGTCAGAAACAAGCTTTCTGAGCATAAAACTGCATTTTGTGACAAAGTGCATCAGTGGGTGATGAGAATGTCAGTTTTGACAAAGAACACTGTTCATTACTAAAATGCTCTAATTGAGCTGTTAGAATGTCAGAAACAAGCTTTCTGAGCTGAGAAATGCATTTTGTGACAAAGTGCTTCAGTGGATGATGAGAATGTCAGTTTTGACAAAGAACACTGTTCATTACTAAAATGCTCTAATTGAGCTGTTAGAATGTCAGAAACAAGCTTTCTGAGCTGAGAACTGCATTTTGTGACATAGTTCATCAGTGGATGATGAGAATGTCAGTTTTGACAAAGAACACTGATCATTACTAAAATGCTCCAATTGAGCTGTTAGAATGTCAGAAACAAGCTTTCTGAGCTGAGAAATGCATTTTGTGACATAGTTCATCAGTGGATGATGAGAATGTCAGTTTTGACAAAGAACACTGTCCATTACTAAAATGCTCTAATTGAGCTGTTAGAATGTCAGAAACAAGCTTTCTGAGCTGAGAACTGCATTTTGTGACATAGTTCATCAGTGGATGATGAGAATGTCAGTTTTGACAAAGAACACTGTTCATTACTAAAATGCTCTAATTGAGCTGTTAGAATGTCAGAAACAAGCTTTCTGAGCTGAGAACTGCATTTTGTGACATAGTTCATCAGTGGATGATAAGAATGTCAGTTTTGACAAAGAACACTGTTCATTAATAAAATGCTCTAATTGAGCTGTTAGAATGTCAGAAACAAGCTTTCTGAGCTGAGAACTGCATTTTGTGACATAGTTCATCAGTGGATGATGAGAATGTCAGTTTTGACAAAGAACACTGTTCATTACTAAAATGCTCTAATTGAGCTGTTAGAATGTTAGAAACAAGCTTTCTGAGCTGAGAACTGCATTTTGTGACATAGTTCATCAGTGGATGATGAGAATGTCAGTTTTGACAAAGAACACTGATCATTACTAAAATGCTCCAATTGAGCTGTTAGAATCTCAGAAACAAGCTTTCTGAGCTGAGAAATGCATTTTGTGACAAAGTGCTTCAGTGGATGATGAGAATGTCAGTTTTGAAAAAGAACACTGTTCATTACTGAAATGCTCCAATTGAGATTTTAGAATGTCAGAAACAAGCTTTCTGAGCTGAGAAATGCATTTTGTGACAAAGTGCTTCAGTGGATGATGAGAATGTCAGTTTTGACAAAGAACACTGTTCATTACTAAAATGCTCTAATTGAGCTGTTAGAATGTCAGAAACAAGCTTTCTGAGCTGAGAATTGCATTTTGTGACATAGTTCATCAGTGGATGATGAGAATGTCAGTTTTGACAAAGAACACTGATCATTACTAAAATGCTCCAATTGAGCTGTTAGAATCTCAGAAACAAGCTTTCTGAGCTGAGAAATGCATTTTGTGACAAAGTGCTTCAGTGGATGATGAGAATGTCAGTTTTGACAAAGAACACTATTCATTACTAAAATGCTCTAATTGAGCTGTTAGAATGTCAGAAACAAGCTTTCTGAGCTGAGAACTGCATTTTGTGACATAGTTCATCAGTGGATGATGAGAATGTCAGTTTTGACAAAGAACACTGTTCATTACTGAAATGCTCCAATTGAGATGTTAGAATGTCAGAAACAAGCTTTCTGAGCTGAGAAATGCATTTTGTGACAAAGTGCTTCAGTGGATGATGAGAATGTCAGTTTTGACAAAGAACACTGTTCATTACTAAAATGCTCTAATTGAGCTGTTAGAATGCTAGAAACAAGCTTTCTGAGCTGAGAACTACACTTTGTGACATAGTTCATCAGTCGATGATGAGAATGTCAGTTTTGACAAAAAACTCTGTTCATTACTGAAATGCTCCAATTGAGCTGTTAGAAAGTCAGAAACAAGCTTTCTGAGCTGAGAACTGCATTTTGTGACAAAGTGAATCAGTGGATGGATGAGAATGTCACTTTCGACAAAGAACACTGTTCATTAATGAAATGCTCCAATTGAGCTGTTAGAATGTCAGAAACAAGCTTTCTGAGCTGAAAACTGCATTTTGTGACAAAAAGCATCAGTGGATGATGAGAATGCCAGTTTTGACAAAGAACACTGTTCGTTACTAAAATGCTCTAATTGAGCTGTTAGAATGTCAGAAACAAGCTTTCTGAGCTGAGAACTGCATTTTGTGACATAGTTCATCAGTGGATGATGAGAATGTCAGTTTTGACAAAGAACACTGTTCATTACTAAATTTCTCTAATTGAGCTGTTAGAATGTCAGAAACAAGCTTTCTGAGCTGAGAACTGCATTTTGTGACAAAAAGCATCAGTGGATGATGAGAATGTCAGTTTTGACAAAGAACACTGATCATTACTAAAATTCTCCAATTGAGCTGTTAGAATGTCAGAAACAAGCTTTCTGAGCTGAGGAATGTATTTTGTGACAAAGTGCTTCAGTGGATGATGAGAATGTCAGTTTTGACAAAGAACACTGTTCATTACTAGAATGCTCTAATTGAGCTGTTAGAATGTAAGAAACAAGCTTTCTGAGCTGAGAACTGCATTTTGTGACAAAAAGCATCAGTGGATGATGAGAATGTCAGTTTTGACAAAGAACACTGTTCATTACTAAAATGCTCCAATTGAGCTGTTAGAATGTCAGAAACAAGCTTTCTGAGCTGAGAACTGCATTTTGTGACAAAGTGAATCAGTGGATGATGAGAATGTCAGTTTTGACAAAGAACACTGATCATTACTAAAATGCTCCAATTGAGCTGTTAGAAGGTCAGAAACAAGCTTTCTGAGCTGAGAACTGCATTTTGTGACAAAGTGAATCAGTGGATGATGAGAATGTCACTTTTGACAAAGAACACTGATCATTACTAAAATGCTCCAATTGAGCTGTTAGAATGTCAGAAACAAGCTTTCTGAGCTGAAAACTGCATTTTTTTGACAAAGTGCATCAGTGGATGATGAGAATGTCAGTTTTGACAAAGAACACTGATCATCACTAAAATGCTCCAATTAAGCTGTTAGAATGTCAGAAACAAGCTTTCTGAGCTGAGAACTGCATTTTGTGACATAGTTCATCAGTGGATGATGAGAATGTCAGTTTTGACAAAGAACACTGATCATTACTAAAATGCTCTAATTGAGCTGTTAGAATGTCAGAAACAAGCTTTCTGAGCTGAGAACTGCATTTTGTGACAAAGTGAATCAGTGGATGATGAGAATGTCACTTTTGACAAAGAACACTGATCATTACTAAAATGCTCCAATTGAGCTGTTAGAATATCAGAAACAAGCTTTCTGAGCTGAAAACTGCATTTTTTTGACAAAGTGCATCAGTGGATGATGAGAATGTCAGTTTTGACAAAGAACACTGATCATCACTAAAATGCTCCAATTAAGCTGTTAGAATGTCAGAAACAAGCTTTCTGAGCTGAGAACTGCATTTTGTGACATAGTTCATCAGTGGATGATGAGAATGTCAGTTTTGACAAAGAACACTGTTCATTACTGAAATGCTCCAATTGAGCTGTTAGAATGTCAGAAACAAGCTTTCTGAGCTGAGAACTGCATTTTGTGACATAGTTCATCAGTGGATGATGAGAATGTCACTTTTGACAAAGAACACTGATCATTACTAAAATGCTCCAATTGAGCTGTTAGAATGTCAGAAACAAGCTTACTGAGCTGAAAACTGCATTTTGTGACAAAGTGCATCAGTGAATGATGAGAATGTCAGTTTTGACAAAGAACACTGTTCATTACTAAAATGCTCTAATTGAGCTGTGAGAATGTCAGAAACAAGCTTTCTGAGCTGAGAACTGCATTTTGTGACATAGTTCATCAGTGGATGATGAGAATGTCAGTTTTGACAAAGAACACTGTTCATTACTAAAATGCTCTAATTGAGCTGTTAGAATGTCAGAAACAAGCTTTCTGAGCTGAGAACTGCATTTTGTGACATAGTTCATCAGTGGATGATGAGAATGTCAGTTTTGACAAAGAACACTGTTCATTACTAAAATGCTCTAATTGAGCTGTTAGAATGTCAGAAACAAGCTTTCTGAGCTGAGAACTGCATTTTGTGATAAAAAGCATCAGTGGATGATGAGAATGTCAGTTTTGACAAAGAACACTGTCCATTACTAAAATGCTCCAATTGAGCTGTTAGAATGTCAGAAACAAGCTTTCTGAGCTGAAAACTGCATTTTGTGACATAGTTCATCAGTGGATGATGAGAATGTCAGTTTTGACAAAGAACACTGTTCATTACTGAAATGCTCCAATTGAGATTTTAGAATGTCAGAAACAAGCTTTCTGAGCTGAGAAATGCATTTTGTGACAAAGTGCTTCAGTGGATGATGAGAATGTCAGTTTTGACAAAGAACACTGTTCATTACTAAAATGCTCTAATTGAGCTGTTAGAATGTCAGAAACAAGCTTTCTGAGCTGAGAACTGCATTTTGTGATAAAAAGCATCAGTGGATGATGAGAATGTCAGTTTTGACAAAGAACACTGTTCATTACTAAAATGCTCTAATTGAGCTGTTAGAATGTCAGAAACAAGCTTTCTGAGCTGAGAACTGCATTTTGTGACAAAGTTCATCAGTGGATGATGAGAATGTCAGTTTTGACAAAGAACACTGATCATTACTAAAATGCTCCAATTGAGCTGTTAGAAGGTCAGAAACAAGCTTTCTGAGCTGAGAACTGCATTTTGTGACAGAGTTCATCAGTGGATGATGAGAATGTCAGTTTTGACAAAGAACACTGATCATCACTAAAATGCTCCAATTAAGCTGTTAGAATGTCAGAAACAAGCTTTCTGAGCTGAGAACTGCATTTTGTGAGAAAGTGAATCAGTGGATGATGAGAATGTCAGTTTTGACAAAGAACACTGTTCATTACTAAAATGCTCCAATTGAGCTGTTAGAATGTCAGAAACAAGCTTTCTGAGCTGAAAACTGCATTTTGTGACAAAGTGAATCAGTGGATGATGAGAATGTAAGTTTTGACAAAGAACACTGATCATTACTAAAATGCTCTAATTGAGCTGTTAGAATGTCAGAAACAAGCTTTCTGAGCTGAGAACTGCATTTTGTGACAAAGTGAATCAGTGGATGATGAGAATGTCACTTTTGACAAAGAACACTGATCATTACTAAAATGCTCCAATTGAGCTGTTAGAATGTCAGAAACAAGCTTTCTGAGCTGAAAACTGCATTTTTTTGACAAAGTGCATCAGTGGATGATGAGAATGTCAGTTTTGACAAAGAACACTGATCATCACTAAAATGCTCCAATTAAGCTGTTAGAATGTCAGAAACAAGCTTTCTGAGCTGAGAACTGCATTTTGTGACATAGTTCATCAGTGGATGATGAGAATGTCAGTTTTGACAAAGAACACTGTTCATTACTGAAATGCTCCAATTGAGCTGTTAGAATGTCAGAAACAAGCTTTCTGAGCTGAGAAATGCATTTTGTGACAAAGTGCATCAGTGGATGATGAGAATGTCAGTTTTGACAAAGAACACTGTTCATTACTAAAATGCTCCAATTGAGCTGTTAGAATGTCAGAAACAAGCTTTCTGAGCTGAGAACTGCATTTTGTGACATAGTTCATCAGTGGATGATGAGAATGTCAGTTTTGACAAAGAACACTGTTCATTACTAAATTTCTCTAATTGAGCTGTTAGAATGTCAGAAACAAGCTTTCTGAGCTGAGAACTGCATTTTGTGACAAAAAGCATCAGTGGATGATGAGAATGTCAGTTTTGACAAAGAACACTGTTCATTACTGAAATGCTCCAATTGAGATTTTAGAATGTCAGAAACAAGCTTTCTGAGCTGAAAACTGCATTTTGTGACAAAGTGCTTCAGTGGATGATGAGAATGTCAGTTTTGACAAAGAACACTGTTCATTACTAAAATGCTCTAATTGAGCTGTTAGAATGTCAGAAACAAGCTTTCTGAGCTGAGAACTGCATTTTGTGACAAAAAGCATCAGTGGATGATGAGAATGTCAGTTTTGACAAAGAACACTGATCATTACTAAAATGCTCCAATTGAGCTGTTAGAATGTCAGAAACAAGCTTTCTGAGCTGAGAAATGCATTTTGTGACAAAGTGCTTCAGTGGATGATAAGAATGTCAGTTTTGACAAAGAACACTGTTCATTACTAAAATGCTCTAATTGAGCTGTTAGAATGTCAGAAACAAGCTTTCTGAGCTGAGAACTGCATTTTGTGACATAGTTCATCAGTGGATGATGAGAATGTCAGTTTTGACAAAGAACACTGTTCATTACTAAAATGCTCTAATTGAGCTGTTAGAATGTTAGAAACAAGCTTTCTGAGCTGAGAATTGCATTTTGTGACATAGTTCATCAGTGGATGATGAGAATGTCAGTTTTGACAAAGAACACTGATCATTACTAAAATGCTCCAATTGAGCTGTTAGAATCTCAGAAACAAGCTTTCTGAGCTGAGAAATGCATTTTGTGACAAAGTGCTTCAGTGGATGATGAGAATGTCAGTTTTGACAAAGAACACTATTCATTACTAAAATGCTCTAATTGAGCTGTTAGAATGTCAGAAACAAGCTTTCTGAGCTGAGAACTGCATTTTGTGACATAGTTCATCAGTGGATGATGAGAATGTCAGTTTTGACAAAGAACACTGTTCATTACTGAAATGCTCCAATTGAGATGTTAGAATGTCAGAAACAAGCTTTCTGAGCTGAGAAATGCATTTTGTGACAAAGTGCTTCAGTGGATGATAAGAATGTCAGTTTTGACAAAGAACACTGTTCATTACTAAAATGCTCTAATTGAGCTGTTAGAATGTCAGAAACAAGCTTTCTGAGCTGAGAACTGCATTTTGTGACATAGTTCATCAGTGGATGATGAGAATGTCAGTTTTGACAAAGAACACTGTTCATTACTAAAATGCTCTAATTGAGCTGTTAGAATGTTAGAAACAAGCTTTCTGAGCTGAGAATTGCATTTTGTGACATAGTTCATCAGTGGATGATGAGAATGTCAGTTTTGACAAAGAACACTGATCATTACTAAAATGCTCCAATTGAGCTGTTAGAATCTCAGAAACAAGCTTTCTGAGCTGAGAAATGCATTTTGTGACAAAAAGCATCAGTGGATGATGAGAATGTCAGTTTTGACAAAGAACACTGATCATTACTAAAATGCTCTAATTGAGCTGTTAGAATGTCAGAAACAAGCTTTCTGAGCTGAGAACTGCATTTTGTGACATAGTTCATCAGTGGATGATGAGAATGTCAGTTTTGACAAAGAACACTGTTCATTACTAAAATGCTCTAATTGAGCTGTTAGAATGTTAGAAACAAGCTTTCTGAGCTGAGAACTGCATTTTGTGACATAGTTCATCAGTGGATGATGAGAATGTCAGTTTTGACAAAGAACACTGATCATTACTAAAATGCTCCAATTGAGCTGTTAGAATCTCAGAAACAAGCTTTCTGAGCTGAGAAATGCATTTTGTGACAAAGTGCTTCAGTGGATGATGAGAATGTCAGTTTTGACAAAGAACACTATTCATTACTAAAATGCTCTAATTGAGCTGTTAGAATGTCAGAAACAAGCTTTCTGAGCTGAGAACTGCATTTTGTGACATAGTTCATCAGTGGATGATGAGAATGTCAGTTTTGACAAAGAACACTGTTCATTACTGAAATGCTCCAATTGAGATTTTAGAATGTCAGAAACAAGCTTTCTGAGCTGAAAACTGCATTTTGTGACAAAGTGCTTCAGTGGATGATGAGAATGTCAGTTTTGACAAAGAACACTGTTCATTACTAAAATGCTCTAATTGAGCTGTTAGAATGTCAGAAACAAGCTTTCTGAGCTGAGAACTGCATTTTGTGACATAGTTCATCAGTGGATGATGAGAATGTCACTTTTGACAAAGAACACTGATCATTACTAAAATGCTCCAATTGAGCTGTTAGAATGTCAGAAACAAGCTTTCTGAGCTGAAAACTGCATTTTTTTGACAAAGTGCATCAGTGGATGATGAGAATGTCAGTTTTGACAAAGAACACTGTTCATTACTAAAATGCTCTAATTGAGCTGTTAGAATGTCAGAAACAAGCTTTCTGAGCTGAGAACTGCATTTTGTGACATAGTTCATCAGTGGATGATGAGAATGTCAGTTTTGACAAAGAACACTGTTCATTACTAAAATGCTCTAATTGAGCTGTTAGAATGTCAGAAACAAGCTTTCTGAGCTGAGAACTGCATTTTGTGACATAGTTCATCAGTGGATGATGAGAATGTCAGTTTTGACAAAGAACACTGTTCATTACTAAAATGCTCTAATTGAGCTGTTAGAATGTCAGAAACAAGCTTTCTGAGCTGAGAACTGCATTTTGTGACATAGTTCATCAGTGGATGATGAGAATGTCAGTTTTGACAAAGAACACTGTTCATTACTAAAATGCTCTAATTGAGCTGTTAGAATGTCAGAAACAAGCTTTCTGAGCTGAGAACTGCATTTTGTGACATAGTTCATCAGTGGATGATGAGAATGTCAGTTTTGACAAAGAACACTGTTCATTACTAAATTTCTCTAATTGAGCTGTTAGAATGTCAGAAACAAGCTTTCTGAGCTGAGAACTGCATTTTGTGACAAAAAGCATCAGTGGATGATGAGAATGTCAGTTTTGACAAAGAACACTGATCATTACTAAAATGCTCTAATTGAGCTGTTAGAATGTCAGAAACAAGCTTTCTGAGCTGAGAACTGCATTTTGTGACATAGTTCATCAGTGGATGATGAGAATGTCAGTTTTGACAAAGAACACTGTTCATTACTAAAATGCTCTAATTGAGCTGTTAGAATGTTAGAAACAAGCTTTCTGAGCTGAGAACTGCATTTTGTGACATAGTTCATCAGTGGATGATGAGAATGTCAGTTTTGACAAAGAACACTGATCATTACTAAAATGCTCCAATTGAGCTGTTAGAATCTCAGAAACAAGCTTTCTGAGCTGAGAAATGCATTTTGTGACAAAGTGCTTCAGTGGATGATGAGAATGTCAGTTTTGACAAAGAACACTATTCATTACTAAAATGCTCTAATTGAGCTGTTAGAATGTCAGAAACAAGCTTTCTGAGCTGAGAACTGCATTTTGTGACATAGTTCATCAGTGGATGATGAGAATGTCAGTTTTGACAAAGAACACTGTTCATTACTGAAATGCTCCAATTGAGATTTTAGAATGTCAGAAACAAGCTTTCTGAGCTGAAAACTGCATTTTGTGACAAAGTGCTTCAGTGGATGATGAGAATGTCAGTTTTGACAAAGAACACTGTTCATTACTAAAATGCTCTAATTGAGCTGTTAGAATGTCAGAAACAAGCTTTCTGAGCTGAGAACTGCATTTTGTGACAAAAAGCATCAGTGGATGATGAGAATGTCAGTTTTGACAAAGAACACTGATCATTACTAAAATGCTCCAATTGAGCTGTTAGAATGTCAGAAACAAGCTTTCTGAGCTGAGAAATGCATTTTGTGACAAAGTGCTTCAGTGGATGATAAGAATGTCAGTTTTGACAAAGAACACTGTTCATTACTAAAATGCTCTAATTGAGCTGTTAGAATGTCAGAAACAAGCTTTCTGAGCTGAGAACTGCATTTTGTGACATAGTTCATCAGTGGATGATGAGAATGTCAGTTTTGACAAAGAACACTGTTCATTACTAAAATGCTCTAATTGAGCTGTTAGAATGTTAGAAACAAGCTTTCTGAGCTGAGAATTGCATTTTGTGACATAGTTCATCAGTGGATGATGAGAATGTCAGTTTTGACAAAGAACACTGATCATTACTAAAATGCTCCAATTGAGCTGTTAGAATCTCAGAAACAAGCTTTCTGAGCTGAGAAATGCATTTTGTGACAAAGTGCTTCAGTGGATGATGAGAATGTCAGTTTTGACAAAGAACACTATTCATTACTAAAATGCTCTAATTGAGCTGTTAGAATGTCAGAAACAAGCTTTCTGAGCTGAGAACTGCATTTTGTGACATAGTTCATCAGTGGATGAGGAGAATGTCAGTTTTGACAAAGAACACTGTTCATTACTGAAATGCTCCAATTGAGATGTTAGAATGTCAGAAACAAGCTTTCTGAGCTGAGAAATGCATTTTGTGACAAAGTGCTTCAGTGGATGATAAGAATGTCAGTTTTGACAAAGAACACTGTTCATTACTAAAATGCTCTAATTGAGCTGTTAGAATGTCAGAAACAAGCTTTCTGAGCTGAGAACTGCATTTTGTGACATAGTTCATCAGTGGATGATGAGAATGTCAGTTTTGACAAAGAACACTGTTCATTACTAAAATGCTCTAATTGAGCTGTTAGAATGTTAGAAACAAGCTTTCTGAGCTGAGAATTGCATTTTGTGACATAGTTCATCAGTGGATGATGAGAATGTCAGTTTTGACAAAGAACACTGATCATTACTAAAATGCTCCAATTGAGCTGTTAGAATCTCAGAAACAAGCTTTCTGAGCTGAGAAATGCATTTTGTGACAAAGTGCTTCAGTGGATGATGAGAATGTCAGTTTTGACAAAGAACACTATTCATTACTAAAATGCTCTAATTGAGCTGTTAGAATGTCAGAAACAAGCTTTCTGAGCTGAGAACTGCATTTTGTGACATAGTTCATCAGTGGATGATGAGAATGTCAGTTTTGACAAAGAACACTGTTCATTACTGAAATGCTCCAATTGAGATGTTAGAATGTCAGAAACAAGCTTTCTGAGCTGAGAAATGCATTTTGTGACAAAGTGCTTCAGTGGATGATGAGAATGTCAGTTTTGACAAAGAACACTGTTCATTACTAAAATGCTCTAATTGAGCTGTTAGAATGCTAGAAACAAGCTTTCTGAGCTGAGAACTGCATTTTGTGACATAGTTCATCAGTGGATGATGAGAATGTCAGTTTTGACAAAAAACTCTGTTCATTACTGAAATGCTCCAATTGAGCTGTTAGAAAGTCAGAAACAAGCTTTCTGAGCTGAGAACTGCATTTTGTGACAAAGTGAATCAGTGGATGGATGAGAATGTCACTTTCGACAAAGAACACTGTTCATTAATGAAATGCTCCAATTGAGCTGTTAGAATGTCAGAAACAAGCTTTCTGAGCTGAAAACTGCATTTTGTCACAAAAAGCATCAGTGGATGATGAGAATGCCAGTTTTGACAAAGAACACTGATCATTACTAAAATGCTCCAATTGAGCTGTTAGAATGTCAGAAACAAGCTTTCTGAGCTGAGAAATGCATTTTGTGACAAAGTGCATCAGTGGATGATGAGAATGTCAGTTTTGACAAAGAACACTGTTCATTACTAAAATGCTGTAATTGAGCTGTTAGAATGTCAGAAACAAGCTTTCTGAGCTGAGAACTGCATTTTGTGACAAAGTTCATCAGTGGATGATGAGAATGTCAGTTTTGACAAAGAACAATGTTCATTGCTGAAATGCTCCAATTGAGCTGTTAGAATGTCAGAAACAAGCTTTCTGAGCTGAGAACTGCATTTTGTGACAAAGTGAATCAGTGGATGATGAGAATGTCAGTTTTGACAAAGAACACTGTTCATTTCTAAAATGCTCCAATTGTGCTGTTAGAATGTCAGAAACAAGCTTTCTGAGCATGAAACTGCATTTTGTGACAAAGTGCATCAGTGGGTGATGAGAATGTCATTTTTGACAAAGAACACTGTTCATTACTAAAATGCTCTAATTGAGCTGTTAGAATGTCAGAAACAAGCTTACTGAGCTGAAAACTGCATTTTGTGACAAAGTGCATCAGTGAATGATGAGAATGCCAGTTTTGACAAAGAACACTGATCATTACTAAAATGCTCCAATTGAGCTGTTAGAATGTCAGAAACAAGATTTCTGAGCTGAGAACTGCATTTTGTGACATAGTTCATCAGTGGATGATGAGAATGTCAGTTTTGACAAAGAACACTGTTCATTACTAAAATGCTGTAATTGAGCTGTTAGAATGTCAGAAACAAGCTTTCTGAGCTGAGAACTGCATTTTGTGACAAAGTGAATCAGTGGATGATGAGAATGTCAGTTTTGACAAAGAACACTGTTCATTACTAAAATGCTCCAATTGTGCTGTAAGAATGTCAGAAACAAGCTTTCTGAGCATGAAACTGCATTTTGTGACAAAGTGCATCAGTGGGTGATGAGAATGTCATTTTTGACAAAGAACACTGTTCATTACTAAAATGCTCTAATTGAGCTGTTAGAATGTCAGAAACAAGCTTACTGAGCTGAAAACTGCATTTTGTGACAAAGTGCAGCAGTGAATGATGAGAATGTCAGTTTTGACAAAGAACACTGTTCATTACTAAAATGCTCTAATTGAGCTGTGAGAATGTCAGAAACAAGCTTTCTGAGCTGAGAACTGCATTTTGTGACATAGTTCATCAGTGGATGATGAGAATGTCAGTTTTGACAAAGAACACTGTTCATTACTAAAATGCTCTAATTGAGCTGTTAGAATGTCAGAAACAAGCTTTCTGAGCTGAGAACTGCATTTTGTGACATAGTTCATCAGTGGATGATGAGAATGTCAGTTTTGACAAAGAACACTGTTCATTACTAAAATGCTCTAATTGAGCTGTTAGAATGTCAGAAACAAGCTTTCTGAGCTGAGAACTGCATTTTGTGACATAGTTCATCAGTGGATGATGAGAATGTCAGTTTTGACAAAGAACACTGTCCATTACTAAAATGCTCCAATTGAGCTGTTAGAATGTCAGAAACAAGCTTTCTGAGCTGAAAACTGCATTTTGTGACAAAGTTCATCAGTGGATGATGAGAATGTCAGTTTTGACAAAGAACACTGTTCATTACTAAAATACTCTAATTGAGCTGTTAGAATGTCAGAAACAAGCTTTCTGAGCTGAGAACTGCATTTTGTGATAAAAAGCATCAGTGGATGATGAGAATGTCAGTTTTGACAAAGAACACTGATCATTACTAAAATGCTCCAATTGAGCTGTTAGAATCTCAGAAACAAGCTTTCTGAGCTGAGAAATGCATTTTGTGACAAAGTGCTTCAGTGGATGATGAGAATGTCAGTTTTGACAAAGAACACTATTCATTACTAAAATGCTCTAATTGAGCTGTTAGAATGTCAGAAACAAGCTTTCTGAGCTGAGAACTGCATTTTGTGACATAGTTCATCAGTGGATGATGAGAATGTCAGTTTTGACAAAGAACACTGTTCATTACTGAAATGCTCCAATTGAGATGTTAGAATGTCAGAAACAAGCTTTCTGAGCTGAGAACTGCATTTTGTGACAAAGTGAATCGGTGGATGGATGAGAATGTCACTTTCGACAAAGAACACTGTTCATTAATGAAATGCTCCAATTGAGCTGTTAGAATGTCAGAAACAAGCTTTCTGAGCCGAAAACTGCATTTTGTCACAAAAAGCATCAGTGGATGATGAGAATGCCAGTTTTGACAAAGAACACTGATCATTACTAAAATGCTCCAATTGAGCTGTTAGAATGTCAGAAACAAGCTTTCTGAGCTGAGAAATGCATTTTGTGACAAAGTGCATCAGTGGATGATGAGAATGTCAGTTTTGACAAAGAACACTGTTCATTACTAAAATGCTGTAATTGAGCTGTTAGAATGTCAGAAACAAGCTTTCTGAGCTGAGAACTGCATTTTGTGACAAAGTTCATCAGTGGATGATGAGAATGTCAGTTTTGACAAAGAACAATGTTCATTGCTGAAATGCTCCAATTGAGCTGTTAGAATGTCAGAAACAAGCTTTCTGAGCTGAGAACTGCATTTTGTGACAAAGTGAATCAGTGGATGATGAGAATGTCAGTTTTGACAAAGAACACTGTTCATTACTAAAATGCTCCAATTGTGCTGTTAGAATGTCAGAAACAAGCTTTCTGAGCATGAAACTGCATTTTGTGACAAAGTGCATCAGTGGGTGATGAGAATGTCATTTTTGACAAAGAACACTGTTCATTACTAAAATGCTCTAATTGAGCTGTTAGAATGTCAGAAACAAGCTTACTGAGCTGAAAACTGCATTTTGTGACAAAGTGCATCAGTGAATGATGAGAATGCCAGTTTTGACAAAGAACACTGATCATTACTAAAATGCTCCAATTGAGCTGTTAGAATGTCAGAAACAAGCTTTCTGAGCTGAGAACTGCATTTTGTGACATAGTTCATCAGTGGATGATGAGAATGTCAGTTTTGACAAAGAACACTGTTCATTACTAAAATGCTGTAATTGAGCTGTTAGAATGTCAGAAACAAGCTTTCTGAGCTGAGAACTGCATTTTGTGACAAAGTTCATCAGTGGATGATGAGAATGTCAGTTTTGACAAAGAACAATGTTCATTGCTGAAATGCTCCGATTGAGCTGTTAGAATGTCAGAAACAAGCTTTCTGAGCTGAGAAATGCATTTTGTGACAAAGTGAATCAGTGGATGATGAGAATGTCAGTTTTGACAAAGAACACTGTTCATTACTAAAATGCTCCAATTGTGCTGTTAGAATGTCAGAAACAAGCTTTCTGAGCATGAAACTGCATTTTGTGACAAAGTGCATCAGTGGGTGATGAGAATGTCATTTTTGACAAAGAACACTGTTCATTACTAAAATGCTCTAATTGAGCTGTTAGAATGTCAGAAACAAGCTTACTGAGCTGAAAACTGCATTTTGTGACAAAGTGCATCAGTGAATGATGAGAATGTCAGTTTTGACAAAGAACACTGTTCATTACTAAAATGCTCTAATTGAGCTGTGAGAATGTCAGAAACAAGCTTTCTGAGCTGAGAACTGCATTTTGTGACATAGTTCATCAGTGGATGATGAGAATGTCAGTTTTGACAAAGAACACTGTTCATTACTAAAATGCTCTAATTGAGCTGTTAGAATGTCAGAAACAAGCTTTCTGAGCTGAGAACTGCATTTTGTGACATAGTTCATCAGTGGATGATGAGAATGTCAGTTTTGACAAAGAACACTGTTCATTACTAAAATGCTCTAATTGAGCTGTTAGAATGTCAGAAACAAGCTTTCTGAGCTGAGAACTGCATTTTGTGACATAGTTCATCAGTGGATGATGAGAATGTCAGTTTTGACAAAGAACACTGTCCATTACTAAAATGCTCCAATTGAGCTGTTAGAATGTCAGAAACAAGCTTTCTGAGCTGAAAACTGCATTTTGTGACAAAAAGCATCAGTGGATGATGAGAATGTCAGTTTTGACATAGAACACTGATCATTACTAAAATGCTCCAATTGAGCTGTTAGAATGTCAGAAACAATCTTTCTGAGCTGAGAAATGCATTTTGTGACAAAGTGCATCAGTGGATGATGAGAATGTCAGTTTTGACAAAGAACACTGTTCAATACTAAAATGCTCTAATTTGAGCTGTTAGAATGTCAGAAACAAGCTTTCTGAGCTGAGAACTGCTTTTTGTGACAAAGTTCATCAGTGGATGATGAGAATGTCAGTTTTGACAAAGAACACTGATCATTACTAAAATGCTCCAATTGAGCTGTTAGAATGTCAGAAACAAGCTTTCTGAGCTGAGAAATGTATTTTGTGACAAAGTGCATCAGTGGATGATGAGAATGTCAGTTTTGACAAAGAACACTGATCATTACTAAAATGCTCTAATTGAACTGTTAGAATGTCAGAAACAAGCTTTCTGAGCTGAGAACTGCATTTTGTGACAAAAAGCATCAGTGGATGATGAGAATGTCAGTTTTGACAAAGAACACTGATCATTACTAAAATGCTCCAATTGAGCTGTTAGAATGTCAGAAACAAGCTTTCTGAGCTGAGAACTGCATTTTGTGACATAGTTCATCAGTGGATGGATGAGAATGTCAGTTTTGACAAAGAACACTGTTCATTACTGAAATGCTCCAATTGAGCTGTTAGAATGTCAGAAACAAGCTTTCTGAGCTGAGAACTGCATTTTGTGACAAAGTGAATCAGTGGATGATGAGAATGTCAGTTTTGACAAAGAACACTGTTCATTTCTGAAATGCTCCAATTGAGCTGTTAGAATGTCAGAAACAAGCTTTCTGAGCTGAAAACTGCATTTTGTGACAAAGTGCATCAGTGAGTGATGAGAATGTCAGTTTTGACAAAGAACACTGTTCATTACTAAAATGCTCTAATTGAGCTGTTAGAATGTCAGAAACAAGCTTTCTGAGCTGAAAACTGCATTTTGTGACAAAGTGAATCAGTGGATGATGAGAATGTCAGTTTTGACAAAGAACACTGATCATTACTAAAATGCTCCAATTGAGCTGTTAGAATGTCAGAAACAAGCTTTCTGAGCTGAAAACTGCATTTTTTTGACAAAGTGCATCAGTGGATGATGAGAATGTCAGTTTTGACAAAGAACACTGATCATTACTAAAATGCTCCAATTGAGCTGTTAGAATGTCAGAAACAAGCTTTCTGAGCATAAAACTGCATTTTGTGACAAAGTGCATCAGTGGATGATGAGAATGTCAGTTTTGACAAAGAAAACTGATCATTACTAAAATGCTCTAATTGAACTGTTAGAATGTCAGAAACAAGCTTTCTGAGCTGAGAACTGCATTTTGTGACATAGTTCATCAGTGGATGATGAGAATGTCAGTTTTGACAAAGAACACTGTTCATTACTAAAATGCTCTAATTGAGCTGTTAGAATGTCAGAATCAAGCTTTCTGAGCTGAAAACTGCATTTTGTGACAAAAAGCATCAGTGGATGATGAGAATGTCAGTTTTGACAAAGAACACTGATCATTACTAAAATGCTCCAATTGAGCTGTTAGAATGTCAGAAACAAGCTTTCTGAGCTGAGAACTGCATTTTGTGACAGAGTTCATCAGTGGATGATGAGAATGTCAGTTTTGACAAAGAACACTGTTCATTACTAAAATGCTCTAATTGAGCTGTTAGAATGTCAGAAACAAGCTTTCTGAGCTGAGAACTGCATTTTGTGACATAGTTCATCAGTGGATGATGAGAATATCAGTTTTGACAAAGAACACTGTTCATTACTGAAATGCTCCAATTGAGCTGTTAGAATGTCAGAAACAAGCTTTCTGAGCTGAGAAATGCATTTTGTGACAAAGTGAATCAGTGGATGATGAGAATGTCAGTTTTGACAAAGAACACTGTTCATTACTGAAATGCTCCAATTGAGCTGTTAGAATGTCAGAAACAAGCTTTCTGAGCTGAGAAATGCATTTTGTGACAAAGTGCATCAGTGGATGATGAGAATGTCAGTTTTGACAAAGAACACTGTTCATTACTAAAATGCTCTAATTGAGCTGTTAGAATGTCAGAAACAAGCTTTCTGAGCTGAGAACTGCATTTTGTGACAAAGTTCATCAGTGGATGATGAGAATGTCAGTTTTGACAAAGAACACTGATCATTACTAAAATGCTCCAATTGAGCTGTTAGAATGTCAGAAACAAGCTTTCTGAGCTGAGAAATGCATTTTGTGACAAAGTGCTTCAGTGGATGATGAGAATGTCAGTTTTGACAAAGAACACTGTTCATTACTAAAATGCTCTAATTGAGCTGTTAGAATGTCAGAAACAAGCTTTCTGAGCTGAGAACTGCATTTTGTGACATAGTTCATCAGTGGATGATGAGAATGTCAGTTTTGAAAAAGAACACTGTTCATTACTAAAATGCTCTAATTGAGCTGTTAGAATGTCAGAAACAAGCTTTCTGAGCTGAGAACTGCATTTTGTGACATAGTTCATCAGTGGATGATGAGAATGTCAGTTTTGACAAAGAACACTGTTCATTACTGAAATGCTCCAATTGAGATGTTAGAATGTCAGAAACAAGCTTTCTGAGCTGAGAACTGCATTTTGTGACAAAGTGAATCAGTGGATGGATGAGAATGTCACTTTCGACAAAGAACACTGTTCATTAATGAAATGCTCCAATTGAGCTGTTAGAATGTCAGAAACAAGCTTTCTGAGCTGAAAACTGCATTTTGTCACAAAAAGCATCAGTGGATGATGAGAATGCCAGTTTTGACAAAGAACACTGATCATTACTAAAATGCTCCAATTGAGCTGTTAGAATGTCAGAAACAAGCTTTCTGAGCTGAGAAATGCATTTTGTGACAAAGTGCATCAGTGGATGATGAGAATGTCAGTTTTGACAAAGAACACTGTTCATTACTAAAATGCTGTAATTGAGCTGTTAGAATGTCAGAAACAAGCTTTCTGAGCTGAGAACTGCATTTTGTGACAAAGTTCATCAGTGGATGATGAGAATGTCAGTTTTGACAAAGAACAATGTTCATTGCTGAAATGCTCCAATTGAGCTGTTAGAATGTCAGAAACAAGCTTTCTGAGCTGAGAACTGCTTTGTGACAAAGTGAATCAGTGGATGATGAGAATGTCAGTTTTGACAAAGAACACTGTTCATTACTAAAATGCTCCAATTGTGCTGTTAGAATGTCAGAAACAAGCTTTCTGAGCATGAAACTGCATTTTGTGACAAAGTGCATCAGTGGGTGATGAGAATGTCATTTTTGACAAAGAACACTGTTCATTACTAAAATGCTCTAATTGAGCTGTTAGAATGTCAGAAACAAGCTTACTGAGCTGAAAACTGCATTTTGTGACAAAGTGCATCAGTGAATGATGAGAATGCCAGTTTTGACAAAGAACACTGATCATTACTAAAATGCTCCAATTGAGCTGTTAGAATGTCAGAAACAAGCTTTCTGAGCTGAGAACTGCATTTTGTGACATAGTTCATCAGTGGATGATGAGAATGTCAGTTTTGACAAAGAACACTGTTCATTACTAAAATGCTGTAATTGAGCTGTTAGAATGTCAGAAACAAGCTTTCTGAGCTGAGAACTGCATTTTGTGACAAAGTTCATCAGTGGATGATGAGAATGTCAGTTTTGACAAAGAACACTGTTCATTACTAAAATGCTCCAATTGTGCTGTTAGAATGTCAGAAACAAGCTTTCTGAGCATGAAACTGCATTTTGTGACAAAGTGCATCAGTGGGTGATGAGAATGTCATTTTTGACAAAGAACACTGTTCATTACTAAAATGCTCTAATTGAGCTGTTAGAAAGTCAGAAACAAGCTTTCTGAGCTGAGAACTGCATTTTGTGACATAGTTCATCAGTGGATGATGAGAATGTCAGTTTTGACAAAGAACACTGATCATCACTAAAATGCTCCAATTAAGCTGTTAGAATGTCAGAAACAAGCTTTCTGAGCTGAGAACTGCATTTTGTGACATAGTTCATCAGTGGATGATGAGAATGTCAGTTTTGACAAAGAACACTGTTCATTACTGAAATGCTCCAATTGAGCTGTTAGAATGTCAGAAACAAGCTTTCTGAGCTGAGAAATGCATTTTGTGACAAAGTGCATCAGTGGATGATGAGAATGTCAGTTTTGACAAAGAACACTGATCATTCCTAAAATGCTCTAATTGAGCTGTTAGAATGTCAGAAACAAGCTTTCTGAGCTGAAAACTGCATTTTGTGACAAAGTGAATCAGTGGATGATGAGAATGTCAGTTTTGACAAAGAACACTGATCATTACTAAAATGCTCCAATTGAGCTGTTAGAATGTCAGAAACAAGCTTTCTGAGCTGAAAACTGCATTTTTTTGACAAAGTGCATCAGTGGATGATGAGAATGTCAGTTTTGACAAAGAACACTGATCATTACTAAAATGCTCCAATTGAGCTGTTAGAATGTCAGAAACAAGCTTTCTGAGCATAAAACTGCATTTTGTGACAAAGTGCATCAGTGGATGATGAGAATGTCAGTTTTGACAAAGAAAACTGATCATTACTAAAATGCTCTAATTGAACTGTTAGAATGTCAGAAACAAGCTTTCTGAGCTGAGAACTGCATTTTGTGACATAGTTCATCAGTGGATGATGAGAATGTCAGTTTTGACAAAGAACACTGTTCATTACTAAAATGCTCTAATTGAGCTGTTAGAATGTCAGAATCAAGCTTTCTGAGCTGAAAACTGCATTTTGTGACAAAAAGCATCAGTGGATGATGAGAATGTCAGTTTTGACAAAGAACACTGATCATTACTAAAATGCTCCAATTGAGCTGTTAGAATGTCAGAAACAAGCTTTCTGAGCTGAGAACTGCATTTTGTGACAGAGTTCATCAGTGGATGATGAGAATGTCAGTTTTGACAAAGAACACTGTTCATTACTAAAATGCTCTAATTGAGCTGTTAGAATGTCAGAAACAAGCTTTCTGAGCTGAGAACTGCATTTTATGACATAGTACATCAGTGGATGATGAGAATATCAGTTTTGACAAAGAACACTGTTCATTACTGAAATGCTCCAATTGAGCTGTTAGAATGTCAGAAACAAGCTTTCTGAGCTGAGAAATGCATTTTGTGACAAAGTGAATCAGTGGATGATGAGAATGTCAGTTTTGACAAAGAACACTGTTCATTACTGAAATGCTCCAATTGAGCTGTTAGAATGTCAGAAACAAGCTTTCTGAGCTGAGAAATGCATTTTGTGACAAAGTGCATCAGTGGATGATGAGAATGTCAGTTTTGACAAAGAACACTGTTCATTACTAAAATGCTCTAATTGAGCTGTTAGAATGTCAGAAACAAGCTTTCTGAGCTGAGAACTGCATTCTGTGACAAAGTTCATCAGTGGATGATGAGAATGTCAGTTTTGACAAAGAACACTGATCATTACTAAAATGCTCCAATTGAGCTGTTAGAATGTCAGAAACAAGCTTTCTGAGCTGAGAAATGCATTTTGTGACAAAGTGCTTCAGTGGATGATGAGAATGTCAGTTTTGACAAAGAACACTGTTCATTACTAAAATGCTCTAATTGAGCTGTTAGAATGTCAGAAACAAGCTTTCTGAGCTGAGAACTGCATTTTGTGACATAGTTCATCAGTGGATGATGAGAATGTCAGTTTTGACAAAGAACACTGTTCATTACTAAAATGCTCTAATTGAGCTGTTAGAATGTCAGAAACAAGCTTTCTGAGCTGAAAACTGCATTTTGTGACAAAAAGCATCAGTGGATGATGAGAATGTCAGTTTTGACAAAGAACACTGATCATTACTAAAATGCTCCAATTGAGCTGTTAGAATGTCAGAAACAAGCTTTCTGAGCTGAGAACTGCATTTTGTGACATAGTTCATCAGTGGATGATGAGAATGTCAGTTTTGACGAAGAACACTGTTCATTACTGAAATGCTCCAATTGAGCTGTTAGAATGTCAGAAACAAATTTTCTGAGCTGAGAAATGCATTTTGTGACAAAGTGCATCAGTGGATGATGAGAATGTCAGTTTTGACAAAGAACACTGTTCATTACTAAAATGCTGTAATTGAGCTGTTAGAATGTCAGAAACAAGCTTTCTGAGCTGAGAACTGCATTTTGTGACAAAGTTCATCAGTGGATGATGAGAATGTCAGTTTTGACAAAGAACACTGTTCATTACTAAAATGCTCCAATTGTGCTGTTAGAATGTCAGAAACAAGCTTTCTGAGCATGAAACTGCATTTTGTGACAAAGTGCATCAGTGGGTGATGAGAATGTCATTTTTGACAAAGAACACTGTTCATTACTAAAATGCTCTAATTGAGCTGTTAGAAAGTCAGAAACAAGCTTTCTGAGCTGAGAACTGCATTTTGTGACATAGTTCATCAGTGGATGATGAGAATGTCAGTTTTGACAAAGAACACTGATCATCACTAAAATGCTCCAATTAAGCTGTTAGAATGTCAGAAACAAGCTTTCTGAGCTGAGAACTGCATTTTGTGACATAGTTCATCAGTGGATGATGAGAATGTCAGTTTTGACAAAGAACACTGTTCATTACTGAAATGCTCCAATTGAGCTGTTAGAATGTCAGAAACAAGCTTTCTGAGCTGAGAAATGCATTTTGTGACAAAGTGCATCAGTGGATGATGAGAATGTCAGTTTTGACAAAGAACACTGATCATTCCTAAAATGCTCTAATTGAGCTGTTAGAATGTCAGAAACAAGCTTTCTGAGCTGAAAACTGCATTTTGTGACAAAGTGAATCAGTGGATGATGAGAATGTCAGTTTTGACAAAGAACACTGATCATTACTAAAATGCTCCAATTGAGCTGTTAGAATGTCAGAAACAAGCTTTCTGAGCTGAAAACTGCATTTTTTTGACAAAGTGCATCAGTGGATGATGAGAATGTCAGTTTTGACAAAGAACACTGATCATTACTAAAATGCTCCAATTGAGCTGTTAGAATGTCAGAAACAAGCTTTCTGAGCATAAAACTGCATTTTGTGACAAAGTGCATCAGTGGATGATGAGAATGTCAGTTTTGACAAAGAAAACTGATCATTACTAAAATGCTCTAATTGAACTGTTAGAATGTCAGAAACAAGCTTTCTGAGCTGAGAACTGCATTTTGTGACATAGTTCATCAGTGGATGATGAGAATGTCAGTTTTGACAAAGAACACTGTTCATTACTAAAATGCTCTAATTGAGCTGTTAGAATGTCAGAATCAAGCTTTCTGAGCTGAAAACTGCATTTTGTGACAAAAAGCATCAGTGGATGATGAGAATGTCAGTTTTGACAAAGAACACTGATCATTACTAAAATGCTCCAATTGAGCTGTTAGAATGTCAGAAACAAGCTTTCTGAGCTGAGAACTGCATTTTGTGACAGAGTTCATCAGTGGATGATGAGAATGTCAGTTTTGACAAAGAACACTGTTCATTACTAAAATGCTCTAATTGAGCTGTTAGAATGTCAGAAACAAGCTTTCTGAGCTGAGAACTGCATTCTGTGACAAAGTTCATCAGTGGATGATGAGAATGTCAGTTTTGACAAAGAACACTGATCATTACTAAAATGCTCCAATTGAGCTGTTAGAATGTCAGAAACAAGCTTTCTGAGCTGAGAAATGCATTTTGTGACAAAGTGCTTCAGTGGATGATGAGAATGTCAGTTTTGACAAAGAACACTGTTCATTACTAAAATGCTCTAATTGAGCTGTTAGAATGTCAGAAACAAGCTTTCTGAGCTGAGAACTGCATTTTGTGACATAGTTCATCAGTGGATGATGAGAATGTCAGTTTTGACAAAGAACACTGTTCATTACTAAAATGCTCTAATTGAGCTGTTAGAATGTCAGAAACAAGCTTTCTGAGCTGAAAACTGCATTTTGTGACAAAAAGCATCAGTGGATGATGAGAATGTCAGTTTTGACAAAGAACACTGATCATTACTAAAATGCTCCAATTGAGCTGTTAGAATGTCAGAAACAAGCTTTCTGAGCTGAGAACTGCATTTTGTGACATAGTTCATCAGTGGATGATGAGAATGTCAGTTTTGACGAAGAACACTGTTCATTACTGAAATGCTCCAATTGAGCTGTTAGAATGTCAGAAACAAATTTTCTGAGCTGAGAAATGCATTTTGTGACAAAGTGCATCAGTGGATGATGAGAATGTCAGTTTTGACAAAGAACACTGTTCATTACTAAAATGCTGTAATTGAGCTGTTAGAATGTCAGAAACAAGCTTTCTGAGCTGAGAACTGCATTTTGTGACAAAGTTCATCAGTGGATGATGAGAATGTCAGTTTTGACAAAGAACACTGTTCATTACTAAAATGCTCCAATTGTGCTGTTAGAATGTCAGAAACAAGCTTTCTGAGCATGAAACTGCATTTTGTGACAAAGTGCATCAGTGGGTGATGAGAATGTCATTTTTGACAAAGAACACTGTTCATTACTAAAATGCTCTAATTGAGCTGTTAGAAAGTCAGAAACAAGCTTTCTGAGCTGAGAACTGCATTTTGTGACATAGTTCATCAGTGGATGATGAGAATGTCAGTTTTGACAAAGAACACTGATCATCACTAAAATGCTCCAATTAAGCTGTTAGAATGTCAGAAACAAGCTTTCTGAGCTGAGAACTGCATTTTGTGACATAGTTCATCAGTGGATGATGAGAATGTCAGTTTTGACAAAGAACACTGTTCATTACTGAAATGCTCCAATTGAGCTGTTAGAATGTCAGAAACAAGCTTTCTGAGCTGAGAAATGCATTTTGTGACAAAGTGCATCAGTGGATGATGAGAATGTCAGTTTTGACAAAGAACACTGATCATTCCTAAAATGCTCTAATTGAGCTGTTAGAATGTCAGAAACAAGCTTTCTGAGCTGAAAACTGCATTTTGTGACAAAGTGAATCAGTGGATGATGAGAATGTCAGTTTTGACAAAGAACACTGATCATTACTAAAATGCTCCAATTGAGCTGTTAGAATGTCAGAAACAAGCTTTCTGAGCTGAAAACTGCATTTTTTTGACAAAGTGCATCAGTGGATGATGAGAATGTCAGTTTTGACAAAGAACACTGATCATTACTAAAATGCTCCAATTGAGCTGTTAGAATGTCAGAAACAAGCTTTCTGAGCATAAAACTGCATTTTGTGACAAAGTGCATCAGTGGATGATGAGAATGTCAGTTTTGACAAAGAAAACTGATCATTACTAAAATGCTCTAATTGAACTGTTAGAATGTCAGAAACAAGCTTTCTGAGCTGAGAACTGCATTTTGTGACATAGTTCATCAGTGGATGATGAGAATGTCAGTTTTGACAAAGAACACTGTTCATTACTAAAATGCTCTAATTGAGCTGTTAGAATGTCAGAATCAAGCTTTCTGAGCTGAAAACTGCATTTTGTGACAAAAAGCATCAGTGGATGATGAGAATGTCAGTTTTGACAAAGAACACTGATCATTACTAAAATGCTCCAATTGAGCTGTTAGAATGTCAGAAACAAGCTTTCTGAGCTGAGAACTGCATTTTGTGACAGAGTTCATCAGTGGATGATGAGAATGTCAGTTTTGACAAAGAACACTGTTCATTACTAAAATGCTCTAATTGAGCTGTTAGAATGTCAGAAACAAGCTTTCTGAGCTGAGAACTGCATTCTGTGACAAAGTTCATCAGTGGATGATGAGAATGTCAGTTTTGACAAAGAACACTGATCATTACTAAAATGCTCCAATTGAGCTGTTAGAATGTCAGAAACAAGCTTTCTGAGCTGAGAAATGCATTTTGTGACAAAGTGCTTCAGTGGATGATGAGAATGTCAGTTTTGACAAAGAACACTGTTCATTACTAAAATGCTCTAATTGAGCTGTTAGAATGTCAGAAACAAGCTTTCTGAGCTGAGAACTGCATTTTGTGACATAGTTCATCAGTGGATGATGAGAATGTCAGTTTTGACAAAGAACACTGTTCATTACTAAAATGCTCTAATTGAGCTGTTAGAATGTCAGAAACAAGCTTTCTGAGCTGAAAACTGCATTTTGTGACAAAAAGCATCAGTGGATGATGAGAATGTCAGTTTTGACAAAGAACACTGATCATTACTAAAATGCTCCAATTGAGCTGTTAGAATGTCAGAAACAAGCTTTCTGAGCTGAGAACTGCATTTTGTGACATAGTTCATCAGTGGATGATGAGAATGTCAGTTTTGACGAAGAACACTGTTCATTACTGAAATGCTCCAATTGAGCTGTTAGAATGTCAGAAACAAATTTTCTGAGCTGAGAAATGCATTTTGTGACAAAGTGCATCAGTGGATGATGAGAATGTCAGTTTTGACAAAGAACACTGTTCATTACTAAAATGCTGTAATTGAGCTGTTAGAATGTCAGAAACAAGCTTTCTGAGCTGAGAACTGCATTTTGTGACAAAGTTCATCAGTGGATGATGAGAATGTCAGTTTTGACAAAGAACACTGTTCATTACTAAAATGCTCCAATTGTGCTGTTAGAATGTCAGAAACAAGCTTTCTGAGCATGAAACTGCATTTTGTGACAAAGTGCATCAGTGGGTGATGAGAATGTCATTTTTGACAAAGAACACTGTTCATTACTAAAATGCTCTAATTGAGCTGTTAGAAAGTCAGAAACAAGCTTTCTGAGCTGAGAACTGCATTTTGTGACATAGTTCATCAGTGGATGATGAGAATGTCAGTTTTGACAAAGAACACTGATCATCACTAAAATGCTCCAATTAAGCTGTTAGAATGTCAGAAACAAGCTTTCTGAGCTGAGAACTGCATTTTGTGACATAGTTCATCAGTGGATGATGAGAATGTCAGTTTTGACAAAGAACACTGTTCATTACTGAAATGCTCCAATTGAGCTGTTAGAATGTCAGAAACAAGCTTTCTGAGCTGAGAAATGCATTTTGTGACAAAGTGCATCAGTGGATGATGAGAATGTCAGTTTTGACAAAGAACACTGATCATTCCTAAAATGCTCTAATTGAGCTGTTAGAATGTCAGAAACAAGCTTTCTGAGCTGAAAACTGCATTTTGTGACAAAGTGAATCAGTGGATGATGAGAATGTCAGTTTTGACAAAGAACACTGATCATTACTAAAATGCTCCAATTGAGCTGTTAGAATGTCAGAAACAAGCTTTCTGAGCTGAAAACTGCATTTTTTTGACAAAGTGCATCAGTGGATGATGAGAATGTCAGTTTTGACAAAGAACACTGATCATTACTAAAATGCTCCAATTGAGCTGTTAGAATGTCAGAAACAAGCTTTCTGAGCATAAAACTGCATTTTGTGACAAAGTGCATCAGTGGATGATGAGAATGTCAGTTTTGACAAAGAAAACTGATCATTACTAAAATGCTCTAATTGAACTGTTAGAATGTCAGAAACAAGCTTTCTGAGCTGAGAACTGCATTTTGTGACATAGTTCATCAGTGGATGATGAGAATGTCAGTTTTGACAAAGAACACTGTTCATTACTAAAATGCTCTAATTGAGCTGTTAGAATGTCAGAATCAAGCTTTCTGAGCTGAAAACTGCATTTTGTGACAAAAAGCATCAGTGGATGATGAGAATGTCAGTTTTGACAAAGAACACTGATCATTACTAAAATGCTCCAATTGAGCTGTTAGAATGTCAGAAACAAGCTTTCTGAGCTGAGAACTGCATTTTGTGACAGAGTTCATCAGTGGATGATGAGAATGTCAGTTTTGACAAAGAACACTGTTCATTACTAAAATGCTCTAATTGAGCTGTTAGAATGTCAGAAACAAGCTTTCTGAGCTGAGAACTGCATTCTGTGACAAAGTTCATCAGTGGATGATGAGAATGTCAGTTTTGACAAAGAACACTGATCATTACTAAAATGCTCCAATTGAGCTGTTAGAATGTCAGAAACAAGCTTTCTGAGCTGAGAAATGCATTTTGTGACAAAGTGCTTCAGTGGATGATGAGAATGTCAGTTTTGACAAAGAACACTGTTCATTACTAAAATGCTCTAATTGAGCTGTTAGAATGTCAGAAACAAGCTTTCTGAGCTGAGAACTGCATTTTGTGACATAGTTCATCAGTGGATGATGAGAATGTCAGTTTTGACAAAGAACACTGTTCATTACTAAAATGCTCTAATTGAGCTGTTAGAATGTCAGAAACAAGCTTTCTGAGCTGAAAACTGCATTTTGTGACAAAAAGCATCAGTGGATGATGAGAATGTCAGTTTTGACAAAGAACACTGATCATTACTAAAATGCTCCAATTGAGCTGTTAGAATGTCAGAAACAAGCTTTCTGAGCTGAGAACTGCATTTTGTGACATAGTTCATCAGTGGATGATGAGAATGTCAGTTTTGACGAAGAACACTGTTCATTACTGAAATGCTCCAATTGAGCTGTTAGAATGTCAGAAACAAATTTTCTGAGCTGAGAAATGCATTTTGTGACAAAGTGCATCAGTGGATGATGAGAATGTCAGTTTTGACAAAGAACACTGTTCATTACTAAAATGCTGTAATTGAGCTGTTAGAATGTCAGAAACAAGCTTTCTGAGCTGAGAACTGCATTTTGTGACAAAGTTCATCAGTGGATGATGAGAATGTCAGTTTTGACAAAGAACACTGTTCATTACTAAAATGCTCCAATTGTGCTGTTAGAATGTCAGAAACAAGCTTTCTGAGCATGAAACTGCATTTTGTGACAAAGTGCATCAGTGGGTGATGAGAATGTCATTTTTGACAAAGAACACTGTTCATTACTAAAATGCTCTAATTGAGCTGTTAGAAAGTCAGAAACAAGCTTTCTGAGCTGAGAACTGCATTTTGTGACATAGTTCATCAGTGGATGATGAGAATGTCAGTTTTGACAAAGAACACTGATCATCACTAAAATGCTCCAATTAAGCTGTTAGAATGTCAGAAACAAGCTTTCTGAGCTGAGAACTGCATTTTGTGACATAGTTCATCAGTGGATGATGAGAATGTCAGTTTTGACAAAGAACACTGTTCATTACTGAAATGCTCCAATTGAGCTGTTAGAATGTCAGAAACAAGCTTTCTGAGCTGAGAAATGCATTTTGTGACAAAGTGCATCAGTGGATGATGAGAATGTCAGTTTTGACAAAGAACACTGATCATTCCTAAAATGCTCTAATTGAGCTGTTAGAATGTCAGAAACAAGCTTTCTGAGCTGAAAACTGCATTTTGTGACAAAGTGAATCAGTGGATGATGAGAATGTCAGTTTTGACAAAGAACACTGATCATTACTAAAATGCTCCAATTGAGCTGTTAGAATGTCAGAAACAAGCTTTCTGAGCTGAAAACTGCATTTTTTTGACAAAGTGCATCAGTGGATGATGAGAATGTCAGTTTTGACAAAGAACACTGATCATTACTAAAATGCTCCAATTGAGCTGTTAGAATGTCAGAAACAAGCTTTCTGAGCATAAAACTGCATTTTGTGACAAAGTGCATCAGTGGATGATGAGAATGTCAGTTTTGACAAAGAAAACTGATCATTACTAAAATGCTCTAATTGAACTGTTAGAATGTCAGAAACAAGCTTTCTGAGCTGAGAACTGCATTTTGTGACATAGTTCATCAGTGGATGATGAGAATGTCAGTTTTGACAAAGAACACTGTTCATTACTAAAATGCTCTAATTGAGCTGTTAGAATGTCAGAATCAAGCTTTCTGAGCTGAAAACTGCATTTTGTGACAAAAAGCATCAGTGGATGATGAGAATGTCAGTTTTGACAAAGAACACTGATCATTACTAAAATGCTCCAATTGAGCTGTTAGAATGTCAGAAACAAGCTTTCTGAGCTGAGAACTGCATTTTGTGACAGAGTTCATCAGTGGATGATGAGAATGTCAGTTTTGACAAAGAACACTGTTCATTACTAAAATGCTCTAATTGAGCTGTTAGAATGTCAGAAACAAGCTTTCTGAGCTGAGAACTGCATTCTGTGACAAAGTTCATCAGTGGATGATGAGAATGTCAGTTTTGACAAAGAACACTGATCATTACTAAAATGCTCCAATTGAGCTGTTAGAATGTCAGAAACAAGCTTTCTGAGCTGAGAAATGCATTTTGTGACAAAGTGCTTCAGTGGATGATGAGAATGTCAGTTTTGACAAAGAACACTGTTCATTACTAAAATGCTCTAATTGAGCTGTTAGAATGTCAGAAACAAGCTTTCTGAGCTGAGAACTGCATTTTGTGACATAGTTCATCAGTGGATGATGAGAATGTCAGTTTTGACAAAGAACACTGTTCATTACTAAAATGCTCTAATTGAGCTGTTAGAATGTCAGAAACAAGCTTTCTGAGCTGAAAACTGCATTTTGTGACAAAAAGCATCAGTGGATGATGAGAATGTCAGTTTTGACAAAGAACACTGATCATTACTAAAATGCTCCAATTGAGCTGTTAGAATGTCAGAAACAAGCTTTCTGAGCTGAGAACTGCATTTTGTGACATAGTTCATCAGTGGATGATGAGAATGTCAGTTTTGACGAAGAACACTGTTCATTACTGAAATGCTCCAATTGAGCTGTTAGAATGTCAGAAACAAATTTTCTGAGCTGAGAAATGCATTTTGTGACAAAGTGCATCAGTGGATGATGAGAATGTCAGTTTTGACAAAGAACACTGTTCATTACTAAAATGCTGTAATTGAGCTGTTAGAATGTCAGAAACAAGCTTTCTGAGCTGAGAACTGCATTTTGTGACAAAGTTCATCAGTGGATGATGAGAATGTCAGTTTTGACAAAGAACACTGTTCATTACTAAAATGCTCCAATTGTGCTGTTAGAATGTCAGAAACAAGCTTTCTGAGCATGAAACTGCATTTTGTGACAAAGTGCATCAGTGGGTGATGAGAATGTCATTTTTGACAAAGAACACTGTTCATTACTAAAATGCTCTAATTGAGCTGTTAGAAAGTCAGAAACAAGCTTTCTGAGCTGAGAACTGCATTTTGTGACATAGTTCATCAGTGGATGATGAGAATGTCAGTTTTGACAAAGAACACTGATCATCACTAAAATGCTCCAATTAAGCTGTTAGAATGTCAGAAACAAGCTTTCTGAGCTGAGAACTGCATTTTGTGACATAGTTCATCAGTGGATGATGAGAATGTCAGTTTTGACAAAGAACACTGTTCATTACTGAAATGCTCCAATTGAGCTGTTAGAATGTCAGAAACAAGCTTTCTGAGCTGAGAAATGCATTTTGTGACAAAGTGCATCAGTGGATGATGAGAATGTCAGTTTTGACAAAGAACACTGATCATTCCTAAAATGCTCTAATTGAGCTGTTAGAATGTCAGAAACAAGCTTTCTGAGCTGAAAACTGCATTTTGTGACAAAGTGAATCAGTGGATGATGAGAATGTCAGTTTTGACAAAGAACACTGATCATTACTAAAATGCTCCAATTGAGCTGTTAGAATGTCAGAAACAAGCTTTCTGAGCTGAAAACTGCATTTTTTTGACAAAGTGCATCAGTGGATGATGAGAATGTCAGTTTTGACAAAGAACACTGATCATTACTAAAATGCTCCAATTGAGCTGTTAGAATGTCAGAAACAAGCTTTCTGAGCATAAAACTGCATTTTGTGACAAAGTGCATCAGTGGATGATGAGAATGTCAGTTTTGACAAAGAAAACTGATCATTACTAAAATGCTCTAATTGAACTGTTAGAATGTCAGAAACAAGCTTTCTGAGCTGAGAACTGCATTTTGTGACAAAGTGAATCAGTGGATGGATGAGAATGTCACTTTTGACAAAGAACACTGATCATTACTAAAATGCTCCAATTGAGCTGTTAGAATGTCAGAAACAAGCTTTCTGAGCTGAGAACTGCATTTTGTGACATAGTTCATCAGTGGATGATGAGAATGTCAGTTTTGACAAAGAACACTGTTCATTACTGAAATGCTCCAATTGAGCTGTTAGAATGTCAGAAACAAATTTTCTGAGCTGAGAAATGCATTTTGTGACAAAGTGCATCAGTGGATGATGAGAATGTCAGTTTTGACAAAGAACACTGTTCATTACTGAAATGCTCCAATTGAGCTGTTAGAATGTCAGAAACAAGCTTTCTGAGCTGAGAAATGCATTTTGTGACAAAGTGCATCAGTGGATGATGAGAATGTCAGTTTTGACAAAGAACACTGATCATCACTAAAATGCTCCAATTAAGCTGTTAGAATGTCAGAAACAGGCTTTCTGAGCTGAGAACTGCATTTTGTGAGAAAGTGAATCAGTGGATGATGAGAATGTCAGTTTTGACAAAGAACACTGATCATCACTAAAATGCTCCAATTAAGCTGTTAGAATGTCAGAAACAAGCTTTCTGAGCTGAGAACTGCATTTTGTGAGAAAGTGAATCAGTGGATGATCAGAATGTCAGTTTTGACAAAGAACACTGTTCATTACTAAAATGCTCTAATTGAGCTGTTAGAATGTCAGAAACAAGCTTTCTGAGCTGAGAACTGCATTTTGTGACATAGTTCATCAGTGGATGATGAGAATGTCAGTTTTGATAAAGAACACTGTTCATTACTAAAATGCTCTAATTGAGCTGTTAGAATGTTAGAAACAAGCTTTCTGAGCTGAGAACCGCATTTTGTGACATAGTTCATCAGTGGATGATGAGAATGTCAGTTTTGACAAAGAACTCTGTTCATTACTGAAATGCTCCAATTGAGCTGTTAGAATGTCAGAAACAAGCTTTCTGAGCTGAAAACTGCATTTTGTGACAAAATGCATCAGTGGATGATGAGAATGTCAGTTTTGACAAAGAACACTGATCATTACTAAAATGCTCCAATTGAGCTGTTAGAATGTCAGAAACAAGCTTTCTGAGCTGAGAAATGCATTTTGTGACAAAGTGCTTCAGTGGATGATGAGAATGTCAGTTTTGACAAAGAACACTGTTCATTACTAAAATGCTCTAATTGAGCTGTTAGAATGTCAGAAACAAGCTTTCTGAGCTGAGAACTGCATTTTGTGACAAAAAGCATCAGTGGATGATGAGAATGTCAGTTTTGACAAAGAACACTGATCATTACTAAAATGCTCCAATTGAGCTGTTAGAATGTCAGAAACAAGCTTTCTGAGCTGAGAACTGCATTTTGTGACATAGTTCATCAGTGGATGATGAGAATGTCAGTTTTGACAAAGAACACTGTTCATTACTAAAATGCTCCAATTGAGCTGTAAGAATGTCAGAAACAAGCTTTCTGAGCATAAAACTGCATTTTGTGACAAAGTGCATCAGTGGGTGATGAGAATGTCAGTTTTGACAAAGAACACTGTTCATTACTGAAATGCTCCAATTGAGCTGTTAGAATGTCTGAAACTAATTTTCTGAGCTGAGAAATGCATTTTGTGACAAAGTGCATCAGTGGATGATGAGAATGTCAGTTTTGACAAAGAACACTGATCATCACTAAAATGCTCCAATTAAGCTGTTAGAATGTCAGAAACAAGCTTTCTGAGCTGAGAACTGCATTTTGTGACATAGTTCATCAGTGGATGATGAGAATGTCAGTTTTGACAAAGAACACTGTTCATTACTGAAATGCTCCAATTGAGCTGTTAGAATGTCAGAAACAAGCTTTCTGAGCTGAGAAATGCATTTTGTGACAAAGTGCATCAGTGGATGATGAGAATGTCAGTTTTGACAAAGAACACTGTTCATTACTAAAATGCTCTAATTGAGCTGTTAGAATGTCAGAAACAAGCTTTCTGAGCTGAGAACTGCATTTTGTGACAAAAAGCATCAGTGGATGATGAGAATGTCAGTTTTGACAAAGAACACTGATCATTACTAAAATGCTCCAATTGAGCTGTTAGAATGTCAGAAACAAGCTTTCTGAGCTGAGAAATGCATTTTGTGACAAAGTGCTTCAGTGGATGATGAGAATGTCAGTTTTGACAAAGAACACTGTTCATTACTAAAATGCTCTAATTGAGCTGTTAGAATGTCAGAAACAAGCTTTCTGAGATGAGAACTGCATTTTGTGACATAGTTCATCAGTGGATGATGAGAATGTCAGTTTTGACAAAGAACACTGTTCATTACTAAAATGCTCTAATTGAGCTGTTAGAATGTCAGAAACAAGCTTTCTGAGCTGAGAACTGCATTTTGTGACAAAGTTCATCAGTGGATGATGAGAATGTCAGTTTTGACAAAGAACACTGTTCATTGCTAAAATGCTTCAATTGAGCTGTTAGAATGTCAGAAACAAGCTTTCTGAGCTGAGAACTGCATTTTGTGACATAGTTCATCAGTGGATGATGAGAATTTCAGTTTTGACAAGGAACACTGTTCATTGCTGATATGCTCCAATTGAGCTGTTAGAATGTCAGAAACAAGCTTTCTGAGCTGAAAACTGCATTTTGTGACAAAAAGCATCAGTGGATGATGAGAATGTCAGTTTTGACAAAGAACACTGATCATTACTAAAATGCTCCAATTGAGCTGTTAGAATGTCAGAAACAAGCTTTCTGAGCTGAGAACTGCATTTTGTGACATAGTTCATCAGTGGATGATGAGAATGTCAGTTTTGACGAAGAACACTGTTCATTACTGAAATGCTCCAATTGAGCTGTTAGAATGTCAGAAACAAATTTTCTGAGCTGAGAAATGCATTTTGTGACAAAGTGCATCAGTGGATGATGAGAATGTCAGTTTTGACAAAGAACACTGATCATCACTAAAATGCTCCAATTAAGCTGTTAGAATGTCAGAAACAAGCTTTCTGAGCTGAGAACTGCATTTTGTGACATAGTTCATCAGTGGATGATGAGAATGTCAGTTTTGACAAAGAACACTGTTCATTACTGAAATGCTACAATTGAGCTGTTAGAATGTCAGAAACAAGCTTTCTGAGCTGAAAACGGCATTTTGTGACAAAGTGCATCAGTGAGTGATGAGAATGTCAGTTTTGACAAAGAACACTGTTCATTACTAAAATGCTCTAATTGAGCTGTTAGAATGTCAGAAACAAGCTTTCTGAGCTGAGAACTGCATTTTGTGACATAGTTCATCAGTGGATGATGAGAATGTCAGTTTTGACAAAGAACACTGTTCATTACTGAAATGCTCCAATTGAGCTGTTAGAATGTCAGAAACAAGCTTTCTGAGCTGAGAAATGCATTTTGTGACAAAGTGCATCAGTGGATGATGAGAATGTCAGTTTTGACAAAGAACACTGTTCATTACTAAAATGCTCTAATTGAGCTGTTAGAATGTCAGAAACAAGCTTTCTGAGCTGAGAACTGCATTTTGTGACAAAGTTCATCAGTGGATGATGAGAATGTCAGTTTTGACAAAGAACACTGATCATTACTAAAATGCTCCAATTGAGCTGTTAGAATGTCAGAAACAAGCTTTCTGAGCTGAGAACTGCATTTTGTGACAAAGTGAATCAGTGGATGGATGAGAATGTCACTTTTGACAAAGAACACTGATCATTACTAAAATGCACTAATTGAGCTGTTAGAATGTCAGAAACAAGCTTTCTGAGCTGAGAACTGCATTTTGTGACAAAGTTCATCAGTGGATGATGAGAATGTCAGTTTTGACAGAGAACACTGATCATTACTAAAATGCTCCAATTGAGCTGTTAGAATGTCAGAAACAAGCTTTCTGAGCTGAGAAATGCATTTTGTGACAAAGTGCATCAGTGGATGATGAGAATGTCAGTTTTGACAAAGAACACTGTTCATTACTAAAATGCTCTAATTGAGCTGTTAGAATGTCAGAAACAAGCTTTCTGAGCTGAGAACTGCATTTTGTGACAAAAAGCATCAGTGGATGATGAGAATGTCAGTTTTGACAAAGAACACTGTTCATTACTAAAATGCTCTAATTGAGCTGTTAGAATGTCAGAAACAAGCTTTCTGAGCTGAGAACTGCATTTTGTGACAAAAAGCATCAGTGGATGATGAGAATGTCAGTTTTGACAAAGAACACTGATCAATACTAAAATGCTCCAATTGAGCTGTTAGAATGTCAGAAACAAGCTTTCTGAGCTGAGAACTGCATTTTGTGACAAATTTCATCAGTGGATGATGAGAATGTCAGTTTTGACAAAGAACACTGTTCATTACTGAAATGCTCCAATTGAGCTGTTAGAATGTCAGAAACAAATTTTCTGAGCTGAGAAATGCATTTTGTGACAAAGTGCATCAGTGGATGATGAGAATGTCAGTTTTGACAAAAAACACTGATCATCACTAAAATGCTCCAATTAAGCTGTTAGAATGTCAGAAACAAGCTTTCTGAGCTGAGAACTGCATTTTGTGACATAGTTCATCAGTGGATGATGAGAATGTCAGTTTTGACAAAGAACACTGTTCATTACTGAAATGCTCCAATTGAGCTGTTAGAATGTCAGAAACAAGCTTTCTGAGCTGAGAAATGCATTTTGTGACAAAGTGCATCAGTGGATGATGAGAATGTCAGTTTTGACAAAGAACACTGATCATCACTAAAATGCTCCAATTAAGCTGTTAGAATGTAAGAAACAGGCTTTCTGAGCTGAGAACTGCATTTTGTGAGAAAGTGAATCAGTGGATGATGAGAATGTCAGTTTTGACAAAGAACACTGATCATCACTAAAATGCTCCAATTAAGCTGTTAGAATGTCAGAAACAAGCTTTCTGAGCTGAGAACTGCATTTTGTGAGAAAGTGAATCAGTGGATGATGAGAATGTCAGTTTTGACAAAGAACACTGTTCATTACTAAAATGCTCTAATTGAGCTGTTAGAATGTCAGAAACAAGCTTTCTGAGCTGAGAACTGCATTTTGTGACATAGTTCATCAGTGGATGATGAGAATGTCAGTTTTGACAAAGAACACTGTTCATTACTAAAATGCTCTAATTGAGCTGTTAGAATGTTAGAAACAAGCTTTCTGAGCTGAGAACTGCATTTTGTGACATAGTTCATCAGTGGATGATGAGAATGTCAGTTTTGACAAAGAACACTGTTCATTACTAAAATGCTCTAATTGAGCTGTTAGAATGTTAGAAACAAGCTTTCTGAGCTGAGAACCGCATTTTGTGACATAGTTCATCAGTGGATGATGAGAATGTCAGTTTTGACAAAGAACTCTGTTCATTACTGAAATGCTCCAATTGAGCTGTTAGAATGTCAGAAACAAGCTTTCTGAGCTGAAAACTGCATTTTGTGACAAAATGCATCAGTGGATGATGAGAATGTCAGTTTTGACAAAGAACACTGATCATTACTAAAATGCTCCAATTGAGCTGTTAGAATGTCAGAAACAAGCTTTCTGAGCTGAGAAATGCATTTTGTGACAAAGTGCTTCAGTGGATGATGAGAATGTCAGTTTTGACAAAGAACACTGTTCATTACTAAAATGCTCTAATTGAGCTGTTAGAATGTCAGAAACAAGCTTTCTGAGCTGAGAACTGCATTTTGTGACAAAAAGCATCAGTGGATGATGAGAATGTCAGTTTTGACAAAGAACACTGATCATTACTAAAATGCTCCAATTGAGCTGTTAGAATGTCAGAAACAAGCTTTCTGAGCTGAGAACTGCATTTTGTGACATAGTTCATCAGTGGATGATGAGAATGTCAGTTTTGACAAAGAACACTGTTCATTACTAAAATGCTCCAATTGAGCTGTAAGAATGTCAGAAACAAGCTTTCTGAGCATAAAACTGCATTTTGTGACAAAGTGCATCAGTGGGTGATGAGAATGTCAGTTTTGACAAAGAACACTGTTCATTACTGAAATGCTCCAATTGAGCTGTTAGAATGTCTGAAACTAATTTTCTGAGCTGAGAAATGCATTTTGTGACAAAGTGCATCAGTGGATGATGAGAATGTCAGTTTTGACAAAGAACACTGATCATCACTAAAATGCTCCAATTAAGCTGTTAGAATGTCAGAAACAAGCTTTCTGAGCTGAGAACTGCATTTTGTGACATAGTTCATCAGTGGATGATGAGAATGTCAGTTTTGACAAAGAACACTGTTCATTACTGAAATGCTCCAATTGAGCTGTTAGAATGTCAGAAACAAGCTTTCTGAGCTGAGAAATGCATTTTGTGACAAAGTGCATCAGTGGATGATGAGAAGGTCAGTTTTAACAAACAACACTGATCATTACTAAAATGCTCTAATTGAGCTGTTAGAATGTCAGAAACAAGCTTTCTGAGCAGAAAACTGCATTTTGTGACAAAATGCATCAGTGGATGATGAGAATGTCAGTTTTGACAAAGAACACTGATCATTACTAAAATGCTCCAATTGAGCTGTTAGAATGTCTGAAACTAATTTTCTGAGCTGAGAAATGCATTTTGTGACAAAGTGCATCAGTGGATGATGAGAATGTCAGTTTTGACAAAGAACACTGATCATCACTAAAATGCTCCAATTAAGCTGTTAGAATGTCAGAAACAAGCTTTCTGAGCTGAGAACTGCATTTTGTGACATAGTTCATCAGTGGATGATGAGAATGTCAGTTTTGACAAAGAACACTGTTCATTACTGAAATGCTCCAATTGAGCTGTTAGAATGTCAGAAACAAGCTTTCTGAGCTGAGAAATGCATTTTGTGACAAAGTGCATCAGTGGATGATGAGAATGTCAGTTTTGACAAAGAACACTGTTCATTACTAAAATGCTCTAATTGAGCTGTTAGAATGTCAGAAACAAGCTTTCTGAGCTGAGAACTGCATTTTGTGACAAAAAGCATCAGTGGATGATGAGAATGTCAGTTTTGACAAAGAACACTGATCATTACTAAAATGCTCCAATTGAGCTGTTAGAATGTCAGAAACAAGCTTTCTGAGCTGAGAAATGCATTTTGTGACAAAGTGCTTCAGTGGATGATGAGAATGTCAGTTTTGACAAAGAACACTCTTCATTACTAAAATGCTCTAATTGAGCTGTTAGAATGTCAGAAACAAGCTTTCTGAGATGAGAACTGCATTTTGTGACATAGTTCATCAGTGGATGATGAGAATGTCAGTTTTGACAAAGAACACTGTTCATTACTAAAATGCTCTAATTGAGCTGTTAGAATGTTAGAAACAAGCTTTCTGAGCTGAGAACTGCATTTTGTGACATAGTTCATCAGTGGATGATGAGAATGTCAGTTTTGACAAAGAACACTGTTCATTGCTAAAATGCTTCAATTGAGCTGTTAGAATGTCAGAAACAAGCTTTCTGAGCTGAGAACTGCATTTTGTGACATAGTTCATCAGTGGATGATGAGAATTTCAGTTTTGACAAGGAACACTGTTCATTGCTGATATGCTCCAATTGAGCTGTTAGAATGTCAGAAACAAGCTTTCTGAGCTGAAAACTGCATTTTGTGACAAAAAGCATCAGTGGATGATGAGAATGTCAGTTTTGACAAAGAACACTGATCATTACTAAAATGCTCCAATTGAGCTGTTAGAATGTCAGAAACAAGCTTTCTGAGCTGAGAACTGCATTTTGTGACATAGTTCATCAGTGGATGATGAGAATGTCAGTTTTGACGAAGAACACTGTTCATTACTGAAATGCTCCAATTGAGCTGTTAGAATGTCAGAAACAAATTTTCTGAGCTGAGAAATGCATTTTGTGACAAAGTGCATCAGTGGATGATGAGAATGTCAGTTTTGACAAAGAACACTGATCATCACTAAAATGCTCCAATTAAGCTGTTAGAATGTCAGAAACAAGCTTTCTGAGCTGAGAACTGCATTTTGTGACATAGTTCATCAGTGGATGATGAGAATGTCAGTTTTGACAAAGAACACTGTTCATTACTAAAATGCTCTAATTGAGCTGTTAGAATGTCAGAAACAAGCTTTCTGAGCTGAGAACTGCATTTTGTGACAAAAAGCATCAGTGGATGATGAGAATGTCAGTTTTGACAAAGAACACTGATCAATACTAAAATGCTCCAATTGAGCTGTTAGAATGTCAGAAACAAGCTTTCTGAGCTGAGAACTGCATTTTGTGACAAATTTCATCAGTGGATGATGAGAATGTCAGTTTTGACAAAGAACACTGTTCATTACTGAAATGCTCCAATTGAGCTGTTAGAATGTCAGAAACAAATTTTCTGAGCTGAGAAATGCATTTTGTGACAAAGTGCATCAGTGGATGATGAGAATGTCAGTTTTGACAAAAAACACTGATCATCACTAAAATGCTCCAATTAAGCTGTTAGAATGTCAGAAACAAGCTTTCTGAGCTGAGAACTGCATTTTGTGACATAGTTCATCAGTGGATGATGAGAATGTCAGTTTTGACAAAGAACACTGTTCATTACTGAAATGCTCCAATTGAGCTGTTAGAATGTCAGAAACAAGCTTTCTGAGCTGAGAAATGCATTTTGTGACAAAGTGCATCAGTGGATGATGAGAATGTCAGTTTTGACAAAGAACACTGATCATCACTAAAATGCTCCAATTAAGCTGTTAGAATGTAAGAAACAGGCTTTCTGAGCTGAGAACTGCATTTTGTGAGAAAGTGAATCAGTGGATGATGAGAATGTCAGTTTTGACAAAGAACACTGATCATCACTAAAATGCTCCAATTAAGCTGTTAGAATGTCAGAAACAAGCTTTCTGAGCTGAGAACTGCATTTTGTGAGAAAGTGAATCAGTGGATGATGAGAATGTCAGTTTTGACAAAGAACACTGTTCATTACTAAAATGCTCTAATTGAGCTGTTAGAATGTCAGAAACAAGCTTTCTGAGCTGAGAACTGCATTTTGTGACATAGTTCATCAGTGGATGATGAGAATGTCAGTTTTGACAAAGAACACTGTTCATTACTAAAATGCTCTAATTGAGCTGTTAGAATGTTAGAAACAAGCTTTCTGAGCTGAGAACCGCATTTTGTGACATAGTTCATCAGTGGATGATGAGAATGTCAGTTTTGACAAAGAACTCTGTTCATTACTGAAATGCTCCAATTGAGCTGTTAGAATGTCAGAAACAAGCTTTCTGAGCTGAAAACTGCATTTTGTGACAAAATGCATCAGTGGATGATGAGAATGTCAGTTTTGACAAAGAACACTGATCATTACTAAAATGCTCCAATTGAGCTGTTAGAATGTCAGAAACAAGCTTTCTGAGCTGAGAAATGCATTTTGTGACAAAGTGCTTCAGTGGATGATGAGAATGTCAGTTTTGACAAAGAACACTGTTCATTACTAAAATGCTCTAATTGAGCTGTTAGAATGTCAGAAACAAGCTTTCTGAGCTGAGAACTGCATTTTGTGACAAAAAGCATCAGTGGATGATGAGAATGTCAGTTTTGACAAAGAACACTGATCATTACTAAAATGCTCCAATTGAGCTGTTAGAATGTCAGAAACAAGCTTTCTGAGCTGAGAACTGCATTTTGTGACATAGTTCATCAGTGGATGATGAGAATGTCAGTTTTGACAAAGAACACTGTTCATTACTAAAATGCTCCAATTGAGCTGTAAGAATGTCAGAAACAAGCTTTCTGAGCATAAAACTGCATTTTGTGACAAAGTGCATCAGTGGGTGATGAGAATGTCAGTTTTGACAAAGAACACTGTTCATTACTGAAATGCTCCAATTGAGCTGTTAGAATGTCTGAAACTAATTTTCTGAGCTGAGAAATGCATTTTGTGACAAAGTGCATCAGTGGATGATGAGAATGTCAGTTTTGACAAAGAACACTGATCATCACTAAAATGCTCCAATTAAGCTGTTAGAATGTCAGAAACAAGCTTTCTGAGCTGAGAACTGCATTTTGTGACATAGTTCATCAGTGGATGATGAGAATGTCAGTTTTGACAAAGAACACTGTTCATTACTGAAATGCTCCAATTGAGCTGTTAGAATGTCAGAAACAAGCTTTCTGAGCTGAGAAATGCATTTTGTGACAAAGTGCATCAGTGGATGATGAGAAGGTCAGTTTTAACAAACAACACTGATCATTACTAAAATGCTCTAATTGAGCTGTTAGAATGTCAGAAACAAGCTTTCTGAGCAGAAAACTGCATTTTGTGACAAAATGCATCAGTGGATGATGAGAATGTCAGTTTTGACAAAGAACACTGATCATTACTAAAATGCTCCAATTGAGCTGTTAGAATGTCAGAAACAAGCTTTCTGAGCTGAGAAATGCATTTTGTGACAAAGTGCTTCAGTGGATGATGAGAATGTCAGTTTTGACAAAGAACACTGTTCATTACTAAAATGCTCTAATTGAGCTGTTAGAATGAAAGAAACAAGCTTTCTGAGCTGAGAACTGCATTTTGTGACAAAAAGCATCAGTGGATGATGAGAATGTCAGTTTTGACAAAGAACACTGATCATTACTAAAATGCTCCAATTGAGCTGTTAGAATGTCAGAAACAAGCTTTCTGAGCTGAGAACTGCATTTTGTGACATAGTTCATCAGTGGATGATGAGAATGTCAGTTTTGACAAAGAACACTGTTCATTACTAAAATGCTCCAATTGAGCTGTAAGAATGTCAGAAACAAGCTTTCTGAGCATAAAACTGCATTTTGTGACAAAGTGCATCAGTGGGTGATGAGAATGTCAGTTTTGACAAAGAACACTGTTCATTACTGAAATGCTCCAATTGAGCTGTTAGAATGTCTGAAACTAATTTTCTGAGCTGAGAAATGCATTTTGTGACAAAGTGCATCAGTGGATGATGAGAATGTCAGTTTTGACAAAGAACACTGATCATCACTAAAATGCTCCAATTAAGCTGTTAGAATGTCAGAAACAAGCTTTCTGAGCTGAGAACTGCATTTTGTGACATAGTTCATCAGTGGATGATGAGAATGTCAGTTTTGACAAAGAACACTGTTCATTACTGAAATGCTCCAATTGAGCTGTTAGAATGTCAGAAACAAGCTTTCTGAGCTGAGAAATGCATTTTGTGACAAAGTGCATCAGTGGATGATGAGAATGTCAGTTTTGACAAAGAACACTGTTCATTACTAAAATGCTCTAATTGAGCTGTTAGAATGTCAGAAACAAGCTTTCTGAGCTGAGAACTGCATTTTGTGACAAAAAGCATCAGTGGATGATGAGAATGTCAGTTTTGACAAAGAACACTGATCATTACTAAAATGCTCCAATTGAGCTGTTAGAATGTCAGAAACAAGCTTTCTGAGCTGAGAAATGCATTTTGTGACAAAGTGCTTCAGTGGATGATGAGAATGTCAGTTTTGACAAAGAACACTGTTCATTACTAAAATGCTCTAATTGAGCTGTTAGAATGTCAGAAACAAGCTTTCTGAGGTGAGAACTGCATTTTGTGACATAGTTCATCAGTGGATGATGAGAATGTCAGTTTTGACAAAGAACACTGTTCATTACTAAAATGCTCTAATTGAGCTGTTAGAATGTCAGAAACAAGCTTTCTGAGGTGAGAACTGCATTTTGTGACAAAGTGCATCAGTGGATGATGAGAATGTCAGTTTTGACAAAGAACACTGATCATTACTAAAATGCTCTAATTGAACTGTTAGAATGTCAGAAACAAGCTTTCTGAGCTGAGAACTGCATTTTGTGACAAAAAGCATCAGTGGATGATGAGAATGTCAGTTTTGACAAAGAACACTGATCATTACTAAAATGCTCCAATTGAGCTGTTAGAATGTCAGAAACAAGCTTTCTGAGCTGAGAACTGCATTTTGTGACATAGTTCATCAGTGGATGATGAGAATGTCAGTTTTGACAAAGAACACTGTTCATTACTGAAATGCTCCAATTGAGCTGTTAGAATGTCAGAAACAAGCTTTCTGAGCTGAGAACTGCATTTTGTGACAAAGTGAATCAGTGGATGATGAGAATGTCAGTTTTGACAAAGAACACTGTTCATTACTGAAATGCTCCAATTGAGCTGTTAGATTGTCAGAAACAAGCTTTCTGAGCTGAAAACTGCATTTTGTGACAAAGTGCATCAGTGAGTGATGAGAATGTCAGTTTTGACAAAGAACACTGTTCATTACTAAAATGCTCTAATTGAGCTGTTAGAATGTCAGAAACAAGCTTTCTGAGCTGAAAACTGCATTTTGTGACAAAGTGAATCAGTGGATGATGAGAATGTCAGTTTTGACAAAGAACACTGATCATTACTAAAATGCTCCAATTGAGCTGTTAGAATGTCAGAAACAAGCTTTCTGAGCTGAAAACTGCATTTTTTTGACAAAGTGCATCAGTGGATGATGAGAATGTCAGTTTTGACAAAGAACACTGATCATTACTAAAATGCTCCAATTGAGCTGTTAGAATGTCAGAAACAAGCTTTCTGAGCATAAAACTGCATTTTGTGACAAAGTGCATCAGTGGATGATGAGAATGTCAGTTTTGACAAAGAAAACTGATCATTACTAAAATGCTCTAATTGAACTGTTAGAATGTCAGAAACAAGCTTTCTGAGCTGAGAACTGCATTTTGTGACATAGTTCATCAGTGGATGATGAGAATGTCAGTTTTGACAAAGAACACTGATCATTACTAAAATGCTCCAATTGAGCTGTTAGAATGTCAGAAACAAGCTTTCTGAGCTGAGAACTGCATTTTGTGACAGAGTTCATCAGTGGATGATGAGAATGTCAGTTTTGACAAAGAACACTGTTCATTACTAAAATGCTCTAATTGAGCTGTTAGAATGTCAGAAACAAGCTTTCTGAGCTGAGAACTGCATTTTGTGACATAGTTCATCAGTGGATGATGAGAATATCAGTTTTGACAAAGAACACTGTTCATTACTGAAATGCTCCAATTGAGCTGTTAGAATGTCAGAAACAAGCTTTCTGAGCTGAGAAATGCATTTTGTGACAAAGTGAATCAGTGGATGATGAGAATGTCAGTTTTGGCAAAGAACACTGTTCATTACTGAAATGCTCCAATTGAGCTGTTAGAATGTCAGAAACAAGCTTTCTGAGCTGAGAAATGCATTTTGTGACAAAGTGCATCAGTGGATGATGAGAATGTCAGTTTTGACAAAGAACACTGTTCATTACTAAAATGCTCTAATTGAGCTGTTAGAATGTCAGAAACAAGCTTTCTGAGCTGAGAACTGCATTTTGTGACAAAGTTCATCAGTGGATGATGAGAATGTCAGTTTTGACAAAGAACACTGATCATTACTAAAATGCTCCAATTGAGCTGTTAGAATGCAGAAACAAGCTTTCTGAGCTGAGAAATGCATTTTGTGACAAAGTGCTTCAGTGGATGATGAGAATGTCAGTTTTGACAAAGAACACTGTTCATTACTAAAATGCTCTAATTGAGCTGTTAGAATGTCAGAAACAAGCTTTCTGAGCTGAGAACTGCATTTTGTGACATAGTTCATCAGTGGATGATGAGAATGTCAGTTTTGACAAAGAACACTGTTCATTACTAAAATGCTCTAATTGAGCTGTTAGAATGTCAGAAACAAGCTTTCTGAGCTGAAAACTGCATTTTGTGACAAAAAGCATCAGTGGATGATGAGAATGTCAGTTTTGACAAAGAACACTGATCATTACTAAAATGCTCCAATTGAGCTGTTAGAATGTCAGAAACAAGCTTTCTGAGCTGAGAACTGCATTTTGTGACATAGTTCATCAGTGGATGATGAGAATGTCAGTTTTGACGAAGAACACTGTTCATTACTGAAATGCTCCAATTGAGCTGTTAGAATGTCAGAAACAAATTTTCTGAGCTGAGAAATGCATTTTGTGACAAAGTGCATCAGTGGATGATGAGAATGTCAGTTTTGACAAAGAACACTGATCATCACTAAAATGCTCCAATTAAGCTGTTGGAATGTCAGAAACAAGCTTTCTGAGCTGAGAACTGCATTTTGTGACATAGTTCATCAGTGGATGATGAGAATGTCAGTTTTGACAAAGAACACTGTTCATTACTGAAATGCTACAATTGAGCTGTTAGAATGTCAGAAACAAGCTTTCTGAGCTGAAAACTGCATTTTGTGACAAAGTGCATCAGTGAGTGATGAGAATGTCAGTTTTGACAAAGAACACTGTTCATTACTAAAATGCTCTAATTGAGCTGTTAGAATGTCAGAAACAAGCTTTCTGAGCTGAGAACTGCATTTTGTGACATAGTTCATCAGTGGATGATGAGAATGTCAGTTTTGACAAAGAACACTGTTCATTACTGAAATGCTCCAATTGAGCTGTTAGAATGTCAGAAACAAGCTTTCTGAGCTGAGAAATGCATTTTGTGACAAAGTGCATCAGTGGATGATGAGAATGTCAGTTTTGACAAAGAACACTGTTCATTACTAAAATGCTCTAATTGAGCTGTTAGAATGTCAGAAACAAGCTTTCTGAGCTGAGAACTGCATTTTGTGACAAAGTTCATCAGTGGCTGATGAGAATGTCAGTTTTGACAAAGAACACTGATCATTACTAAAATGCTCCAATTGAGCTGTTAGAATGTCAGAAACAAGCTTTCTGAGCTGAGAACTGCATTTTGTGACAAAGTGAATCAGTGGATGGATGAGAATGTCACTTTTGACAAAGAACACTGATCATTACTAAAATGCACTAATTGAGCTGTTAGAATGTCAGAAACAAGCTTTCTGAGCTGAGAACTGCATTTTGTGACTAAGTTCATCAGTTGATGATGAGAATGTCAGTTTTGACAAAGAACACTGATCATTACTAAAATGCTCCAATTGAGCTGTTAGAATGTCAGAAACAAGCTTTCTGAGCTGAGAAATGCATTTTGTGACAAAGTGCATCAGTGGATGATGAGAATGTCAGTTTTGACAAAGAACACTGTTCATTACTAAAATGCTCTAATTGAGCTGTTAGAATGTCAGAAACAAGCTTTCTGAGCTGAGAACTGCATTTTGTGACAAAGTGCATCAGTGGATGATGAGAATGTCAGTTTTGACAAAGAACACTGATCATCACTAAAATGCTCCAATTAAGCTGTTGGAATGTCAGAAACAAGCTTTCTGAGCTGAGAACTGCATTTTATGACATAGTTCATCAGTGGATGATGAGAATGTCAGTTTTGACAAAGAACACTGTTCATTACTGAAATGCTACAATTGAGCTGTTAGAATGTCAGAAACAAGCTTTCTGAGCTGAAAACTGCATTTTGTGACAAAGTGCATCAGTGAGTGATGAGAATGTCAGTTTTGACAAAGAACACTGTTCATTACTAAAATGCTCTAATTGAGCTGTTAGAATGTCAGAAACAAGCTTTCTGAGCTGAGAACTGCATTTTGTGACATAGTTCATCAGTGGATGATGAGAATGTCAGTTTTGACAAAGAACACTGTTCATTACTGAAATGCTCCAATTGAGCTGTTAGAATGTCAGAAACAAGCTTTCTGAGCTGAGAAATGCATTTTGTGACAAAGTTTATCAGTGGATGATGAGAATGTCAGTTTTGACAAAGAACACTGTTCATTACTAAAATGCTCTAATTGAGCTGTTAGAATGTCAGAAACAAGCTTTCTGAGCTGAGAACTGCATTTTGTGACAAAGTTCATCAGTGGATGATGAGAATGTCAGTTTTGACAAAGAACACTGATCATTACTAAAATGCTCCAATTGAGCTGTTAGAATGTCAGAAACAAGCTTTCTGAGCTGAGAACTGCATTTTGTGACAAAGTGAATCAGTGGATGGATGAGAATGTCACTTTTGACAAAGAACACTGATCATTACTAAAATGCACTAATTGAGCTGTTAGAATGTCAGAAACAAGCTTTCTGAGCTGAGAACTGCATTTTGTGACAAAGTTCATCAGTGGATGATGAGAATGTCAGTTTTGACAAAGAACACTGTTCATTACTGAAATGCTCCAATTGAGCTGTTAGAATGTCAGAAACAAGCTTTCTGAGCTGAGAAATGCATTTTGTGACAAAGTTCATCAGTGGATGATGAGAATGTCAGTTTTGACAAAGAACACTGTTCATTACTGAAATGCTACAATTGAGCTGTTAGAATGTCAGAAACAAGCTTTCTGAGCTGAAAACTGCATTTTGTGACAAAGTGCATCAGTGAGTGATGAGAATGTCAGTTTTGACAAAGAACACTGTTCATTACTAAAATGCTCTAATTGAGCTGTTAGAATGTCAGAAACAAGCTTTCTGAGCTGAGAACTGCATTTTGTGACATAGTTCATCAGTGGATGATGAGAATGTCAGTTTTGACAAAGAACACTGTTCATTACTGAAATGCTCCAATTGAGCTGTTAGAATGTCAGAAACAAGCTTTCTGAGCTGAGAAATGCATTTTGTGACAAAGTGCATCAGTGGATGATGAGAATGTCAGTTTTGACAAAGAACACTGTTCATTACTGAAATGCTCCAATTGAGCTGTTAGAATGTCAGAAACAAGCTTTCTGAGCTGAGAAATGCATTTTGTGACAAAGTTTATCAGTGGATGATGAGAATGTCAGTTTTGACAAAGAACACTGTTCATTACTAAAATGCTCTAATTGAGCTGTTAGAATGTCAGAAACAAGCTTTCTGAGCTGAGAACTGCATTTTGTGACAAAGTTCATCAGTGGATGATGAGAATGTCAGTTTTGACAAAGAACACTGATCATTACTAAAATGCTCCAATTGAGCTGTTAGAATGTCAGAAACAAGCTTTCTGAGCTGAGAACTGCATTTTGTGACAAAGTGAATCAGTGGATGGATGAGAATGTCACTTTTGACAAAGAACACTGATCATTACTAAAATGCACTAATTGAGCTGTTAGAATGTCAGAAACAAGCTTTCTGAGCTGAGAACTGCATTTTGTGACAAAGTTCATCAGTGGATGATGAGAATGTCAGTTTTGACAAAGAACACTGATCATTACTAAAATGCTCCAATTGAGCTGTTAGAATGTCAGAAACAAGCTTTCTGAGCTGAGAAATGCATTTTGTGACAAAGTGCATCAGTGGATGATGAGAATGTCAGTTTTGACAAAGAACACTGTTCATTACTAAAATGCTCTAATTGAGCTGTTAGAATGTCAGAAACAAGCTTTCTGAGCTGAGAACTGCATTTTGTGACAAAAAGCATCAGTGGATGATGAGAATGTCAGTTTTGACAAAGAACACTGATCATTACTAAAATGCTCCAATTGAGCTGTTAGAATGTCAGAAA
>NC_136788.1:1961802-2017802 GCF_947034865.1 Barbatula barbatula
CATCATCCACTGATGCACTTTGTCACAAAATGCAGTTTTATGCTCAGAAAGCTTGTTTCTGACATTCTAACAGCTCAAGTAGAGCATTTTAGTAATGATCAGTGTTCTTTGTCAAAAGTGTGATTCTCATCATCCACTGATTCACTTTGTCACAAAATGCAGTTCTCAGCTCAGAAAGCTTGTTTCTGACATTCTAACAGCTCAATTAGAGAATTTTAGTAATGAACAGTGTTCTTTGTCAAAACTGACATTCTCATCATCCACTGATGAACTATGTCACAAAATGCAGTTCTCAGCTCAGAAATCTTGTTTCTGACATTCTAACAGCTCAATTGGAGCATTTTAGTGATGATCAGTGTTCTTTGTCAAAACTGACATTCTCATCACCCACTGATTCACTTTGTCACAAAATGCATTTCTCAGCTCAGAAAGCTTGTTTCTGACATTCTAACAGCTCAATTAGAGCATTTTAGTAATGAACAGTGTTCTTTGTCAAAAGTGACATTCTCATCATCCACTGATTCATTTGTCACAAAATGCAGTTCTCAGCTCAAAAAGCTTGTTTCTGACATTCTAACAGCTCAATTGGAGCATTTCAGTAATGAACAGTGTTCTTTGTCAAAACTGACATTCTCATCATCCACTGATGAACTATGTCACAAAATGCAGTTCTCAGCTCAGAAAGCTTGTTTCTGACATTCTAACAGCTCAATTAGAGCATTTTAGTAATGATCAGTGTTCTTTGTCAAAACTGACATTCTCATCATCCACTGATGAACTATGTCACAAAATGCAGTTCTCAGCTCAGAAAGCTTGTTTCTGACATTCTAACAGCTCAATTGGAGCATTTCAGTAATGAACAGTGTTCTTCGTCAAAACTGACATTCTCATCATCCACTGATGCTTTTTGTCACAAAATGCATTTCTCAGCTCAGAAAGCTTGTTTCTGACATTCTAACAGCTCAATTGGAGCATTTTAGTGATGATCAGTGTTCTTTGTCAAAACTGACATTCTCATCATCCACTGATTCACTTTGTCACAAAATGCATTTCTCAGCTCAGAAAGCTTGTTTCTGACATTCTAACAGCTCAATTGGAGCATTTCAGTAATGAACAGTGTTCTTTGTCAAAACTGACATTCTCATCATCCACTGATGAACTATGTCACAAAATGCAGTTCTCAGCTCAGAAAGCTTGTTTCTGACATTCTAACAGCTCAATTAGAGCATTTTAGTAATGAACAGTGTTCTTTGTCAAAACTGACATTCTCATCATCCACTGATGCACTTTGTCAAAAAAATGCAGTTTTCAGCTCAGAAAGCTTGTTTCTGACATTCTAACAGCTCAATTGGAGCATTTTAGTAATGATCAGTGTTCTTTGTCAAAACTGACATTCTCATCATCCACTGATTCACTTTGTCACAAAATGCAGTTCTCAGCTCAGAAAGCTTGTTTCTGACATTCTAACAGCTCAATTGGAGCATTTTAGTAATGATCAGTGTTCTTTGTCAAAACTGACATTCTCATCATCCACTGATTCACTTTGTCACAAAATGCAGTTCTCAGCTCAGAAAGCTTGTTTCTGACATTCTAACAGCTCAATTGGAGCATTTTAGTGATGATCAGTGTTCTTTGTCAAAACTGACATTCTCATCATCCACTGATTCACTTTGTCACAAAATGCATTTCTCAGCTCAGAAAGCTTGTTTCTGACATTTTAACAGCTCAATTGGAGCATTTCAGTAATGAACAGTGTTCTTTGTCAAAACTGACATTCTCATCATCCACTGATGCACTTTGTCACAAAATGCATTTCTCAGCTCAGAAAGCTTGTTTCTGACATTCTAACAGCTCAATTGGAGCATTTCAGTAATGAACAGTGTTCTTTGTCAAAACTGACATTCTCATCATCCACTGATTCACTTTGTCACAAAATGCAGTTCTCAGCTCAGAAAGCTTGTTTCTGACATTCTAACAGCTCAATTGGAGCATTTTAGTAATGATCAGTGTTCTTTGTCAAAACTGACATTCTCATCATCCACTGATTCACTTTGTCACAAAATACAGTTCTCAGCTCAGAAAGCTTGTTTCTGACATTCTAACAGCTCAATTGGAGCATTTTAGTGATGATCAGTGTTCTTTGTCAAAACTGACATTCTCATCATCCACTGATTCACTTTGTCACAAAATGCATTTCTCAGCTCAGAAAGCTTGTTTCTGACATTTTAACAGCTCAATTGGAGCATTTCAGTAATGAACAGTGTTCTTTGTCAAAACTGTCATTCTCATCATCAACTGATTCACTTTGTCACAAAATGCAGTTCTCAGCTCAGAAAGCTTGTTTCTGACATTCTAACAGCTCAATTGGAGCATTTTAGTAATGATCAGTGTTCTTTGTCAAAACTGACATTCTCATCATCCACTGATGAACTATGTCACAAAATGCAGTTCTCAGCTCAGAAAGCTTGTTTCTGACATTCTAACAGCTCAATTAGAGCATTTTAGTAATGATCAGTGTTCTTTGTCAAAACTGACATTCTCATCATCCACTGATGAACTATGTCACAAAATGCAGTTCTCAGCTCAGAAAGCTTGTTTCTGACATTCTAACAGCTCAATTGGAGCATTTTAGTGATAATCAGTGTTCTTTGTCAAAACTGACATTCTCATCATCCACTGATTCACTTTGTCACAAAATGCAGTTCTCAGCTCAGAAAGCTTGTTTCTGACATTCTAACAGCTCAATTGGAGCATTTCAGTAATGAACAGTGTTCTTTGTCAAAACTGACATTCTCATCATCCACTGATGAACTATGTCACAAAATGCAGTTCTCAGCTCAGAAAGCTTGTTTCTGACATTCTAACAGCTCAATTGGAGCATTTTAGTAATGATCAGTGTTCTTTGTCAAAAATGACATTCTCATCATCCACTGATGCTTTTTGTCACAAAATGCAGTTTTCAGCTCAGAAAGCTTGTTTCTGACATTCTAACAGCTCAATTAGAGCATTTTAGTAATGAAAAGTGTTCTTTGTCAAAACTGACATTCTCATCATCAACTGATTCACTTTGTCACAAAATGCAGTTCTCAGCTCAGAAAGCTTGTTTCTGACATTCTAACAGCTCAATTGGAGCATTTTAGTGATGATCAGTGTTCATTGTCAAAACTGACATTCTCATCATCCACTGATGAACTATGTCACAAAATGCAGTTCTCAGCTCAGAAAGCTTGTTTCTGACATTCTAACAGCTCAATTAGAGCATTTTAGTAATGATCAGTGTTCTTTGTCAAAACTGACATTCTCATCATCCACTGATGAACTATGTCACAAAATGCAGTTCTCAGCTCAGAAAGCTTGTTTCTGACATTCTAACAGCTCAATTGGAGCATTTTAGTGATAATCAGTGTTCTTTGTCAAAACTGACATTCTCATCATCCACTGATTCACTTTGTCACAAAATGCAGTTCTCAGCTCAGAAAGCTTGTTTCTGACATTCTAACAGCTCAATTGGAGCATTTCAGTAATGAACAGTGTTCTTTGTCAAAACTGACATTCTCATCATCCACTGATGAACTATGTCACAAAATGCAGTTCTCAGCTCAGAAAGCTTGTTTCTGACATTCTAACAGCTCAATTGGAGCATTTTAGTAATGATCAGTGTTCTTTGTCAAAAATGACATTCTCATCATCCACTGATGCTTTTTGTCACAAAATGCAGTTTTCAGCTCAGAAAGCTTGTTTCTGACATTCTAACAGCTCAATTAGAGCATTTTAGTAATGAAAAGTGTTCTTTGTCAAAACTGACATTCTCATCATCAACTGATTCACTTTGTCACAAAATGCAGTTCTCAGCTCAGAAAGCTTGTTTCTGACATTCTAACAGCTCAATTGGAGCATTTTAGTGATGATCAGTGTTCATTGTCAAAACTGACATTCTCATCATCCACTGATTCACTTTGTCACAAAATGCATTTCTCAGCTAGAAAGCTTGTTTCTGACATTCTAACAGCTCAATTGGAGCATTTCAGTAATGAACAGTGTTCTTTGTCAAAACTGACATTCTCATCATCCACTGATGAACTATGTCACAAAATGCAGTTCTCAGCTCAGAAAGCTTGTTTCTGACATTCTAACAGCTCAATTGGAGCATTTTAGTAATGATCAGTGTTCTTTGTCAAAAATGACATTCTCATCATCCACTGATGCTTTTTGTCACAAAATGCAGTTTTCAGCTCAGAAAGCTTGTTTCTGACATTCTAACAGCTCAATTAGAGCATTTTAGTAATGAAAAGTGTTCTTTGTCAAAACTGACATTCTCATCATCAACTGATTCACTTTGTCACAAAATGCAGTTCTCAGCTCAGAAAGCTTGTTTCTGACATTCTAACAGCTCAATTAGAGAATTTTAGTAATGAACAGTGTTCTTTGTCAAAACTGACATTCTCATCATCCACTGATGAACTATGTCACAAAATGCAGTTCTCAGCTCAGAAATCTTGTTTCTGACATTCTAACAGCTCAATTGGAGCATTTTAGTGATGATCAGTGTTCTTTGTCAAAACTGACATTCTCATCATCCACTGATTCACTTTGTCACAAAATGCATTTCTCAGCTCAGAAAGCTTGTTTCTGACATTCTAACAGCTCAATTAGAGCATTTTAGTAATGAACAGTGTTCTTTGTCAAAACTGACATTCTCATCATCCACTGATGCACTTTGTCACAAAATGCAGTTTTATGCTCAGAAAGCTTGTTTCTGACATTCTAACAGCTCAAGTAGAGCATTTTAGTAATGATCAGTGTGCTTTGTCAAAAGTGACATTCTCATCATCCACTGATTCATTTGTCACAAAATGCAGTTCTCAGCTCAGAAAGCTTGTTTCTGACATTCTAACAGCTCAATTGGAGCATTTCAGTAATGAACAGTGTTCTTTGTCAAAACTGACATTCTCATCATCCACTGATGAACTATGTCACAAAATGCAGTTCTCAGCTCAGAAAGCTTGTTTCTGACATTCTAACAGCTCAATTAGAGCATTTTAGTAATGATCAGTGTTCTTTGTCAAAACTGACATTCTCATCATCCACTGATGAACTATGTCACAAAATGCAGTTCTCAGCTCAGAAAGCTTGTTTCTGACATTCTAACAGCTCAATTGGAGCATTTCAGTAATGAACAGTGTTCTTCGTCAAAACTGACATTCTCATCATCCACTGATGAACTATGTCACAAAATGCAGTTCTCAGCTCAGAAAGCTTGTTTCTGACATTCTAACAGCTCAATTGGATTATTTTAGTAATGATCAGTGTTCTTTGTCAAAACTGACATTCTCATCATCCACTGATGCTTTTTGTCACAAAATGCATTTCTCAGCTCAGAAAGCTTGTTTCTGACATTCTAACAGCTCAATTGGAGCATTTTAGTGATGATCAGTGTTCTTTGTCAAAACTGACATTCTCATCATCCACTGATTCACTTTGTCACAAAATGCATTTCTCAGCTCAGAAAGCTTGTTTCTGACATTCTAACAGCTCAATTGGAGCATTTCAGTAATGAACAGTGTTCTTTGTCAAAACTGACATTCTCATCATCCACTGATGAACTATGTCACAAAATGCAGTTCTCAGCTCAGAAAGCTTGTTTCTGACATTCTAACAGCTCAATTGGAGCATTTTAGTAATGATCAGTGTTCTTTGTCAAAACTGACATTCTCATCATCCACTGATGCTTTTTGTTACAAAATGCAGTTTTCAGCTCAGAAAGCTTGTTTCTGACATTCTAACAGCTCAATTAGAGCATTTTAGTAATGATCAGTGTTCTCTGTCAAAAGAGACATTCTCATCATCCACTGATTCACTTTGTCACAAAATGCAGTTTTCAGCTCAGAAAGCTTGTTTCTGACATTCTAACAGCTCAATTAGAGCATTTTAGTAATGATCAGTGTTCTCTGTCAAAAGAGACATTCTCATCATCCACTGATTCACTTTGTCACAAAATGCAGTTCTCAGCTCAGAAAGCTTGTTTCTGACATTCTAACAGCTCAATTGGAGCATTTTAGTAATGATCAGTGTTCTTTGTCAAAACTGACATTCTCATCACCCACTGATTCACTTTGTCACAAAATGCAGTTCTCAGCTCAGAAAGCTTGTTTCTGACATTCTAACAGCTCAATTAGAGCATTTTAGTAATGAACAGTGTTCTTTGTCAAAACTGACATTCTCATCATCCACTGATGCACTTTGTCAAAAAAATGCAGTTTTCAGCTCAGAAAGCTTGTTTCTGACATTCTAACAGCTCAATTGGAGCATTTTAGTAATGATCAGTGTTCTTTGTCAAAACTGACATTCTCATCATCCACTGATTCACTTTGTCACAAAATGCAGTTCTCAGCTCAGAAAGCTTGTTTCTGACATTCTAACAGCTCAATTGGAGCATTTTAGTAATGATCAGTGTTCTTTGTCAAAACTGACATTCTCATCATCCACTGATTCACTTTGTCACAAAATGCAGTTCTCAGCTCAGAAAGCTTGTTTCTGACATTCTAACAGCTCAATTGGAGCATTTTAGTGATGATCAGTGTTCTTTGTCAAAACTGACATTCTCATCATCCACTGATTCACTTTGTCACAAAATGCATTTCTCAGCTCAGAAAGCTTGTTTCTGACATTTTAACAGCTCAATTGGAGCATTTCAGTAATGAACAGTGTTCTTTGTCAAAACTGACATTCTCATCATCCACTGATGCACTTTGTCACAAAATGCATTTCTCAGCTCAGAAAGCTTGTTTCTGACATTCTAACAGCTCAATTGGAGCATTTCAGTAATGAACAGTGTTCTTTGTCAAAACTGACATTCTCATCATCCACTGATGAACTATGTCACAAAATGCAGTTCTCAGCTCAGAAAGCTTGTTTCTGACATTCTAACAGCTCAATTGGAGCATTTTAGTAATGATCAGTGTTCTTTGTCAAAACTGACATTCTCATCATCCACTGATGAACTATGTCACAAAATGCAGTTCTCAGCTCAGAAAGCTTGTTTCTGACATTCTAACAGCTCAATTGGAGCATTTTAGTGATGATCAGTGTTCTTTGTCAAAACTGACATTCTCATCATCCACTGATTCACTTTGTCACAAAATGCATTTCTCAGCTAATAAAGCTTGTTTCTGACATTCTAACAGCTCAATTAGAGCATTTTAGTAATGATCAGTGTTCCTTGTCAAAAGTGACATTCTCATCATCCACTGATTCACTTTGTCACAAAATGCAGTTTTCAGCTCAGAAAGCTTGTTTCTGACATTCTAACAGCTCAATTAGAGCATTTTAGTAATGAACAGTGTTCTTTGTCAAAACTGACATTCTCATCATACACTGATGCACTTTGTCAAAAAAATGCAGTTTTCAGCTCAGAAAGCTTGTTTCTGACATTCTAACAGCTCAATTGGAGCATTTTAGTAATGATCAGTGTTTTTGTCAAAACTGACATTCTCATCATCCACTGATTCACTTTGTCACAAAATGCAGCTCTCAGCTCAGAAAGCTTGTTTCTGACATTCTAACAGCTCAATTGGAGCATTTCAGTAATGAACAGTGTTCTTTGTCAAAACTGACATTCTCATCATCCACTGATGAACTATGTCACAAAATGCAGTTCTCATCTCAGAAAGCTTGTTTCTGACATTCTAACAGCTCAATTGGAGCCTTTTAGTAATGATCAGTGTTCTTTGTCAAAACTGAAATTCTCATCATCCACTGATGCTTTTGTCACAAAATGCAGTTCTCAGCTCAGAAAGCTTGTTTCTGACATTCTTACAGCTCAATTGGAGCATTTCAGTAATGAACAGTGTTCTTTGTCAAAACTGACATTCTCATCATCCACTGATGAACTATGTCACAAAATGCAGTTCTCAGCTCAGAAAGCTTGTTTCTGACATTCTAACAGCTCAATTGGAGCATTTCAGTAATGAACAGTGTTCTTTGTCAAAACTGACATTCTCATCATCCACTGATGAACTATGTCACAAAATGCAGTTCTCAGCTCAGAAAGCTTGTTTCTGACATTCTAACAGCTCAATTGGAGCCTTTTAGTAATGATCAGTGTTCTTTGTCAAAACTGAAATTCTCATCATCCACTGATGCTTTTTGTCACAAAATGCAGTTTTCAGCTCAGAAATCTTGTTTCTGACATTCTAACAGCTCAATTAGAGCATTTTAGTAATGATCAGTGTTCTTTGTCAAAAGTGACATTCTCATCATCCACTGATTCACTTTGTCACAAAATGCAGTTTTCAGCTCAGAAAGCTTGTTTCTGACATTCTAACAGCTCAATTAGAGCATTTTAGTAATGATCAGTGTTCTTTGTCAAAACTGACATTCTCATCATCCACTGATTCACTTTGTAACAAAATGCATTTCTCAGCTCAGAAAGTTTGTTTCTGACATTCTAACAGCTCAATTAGAGCATTTTAGTAATGAACAGTGTTCTTTGTCAAAACTGACATTCTCATCATCCACTGATGCACTTTGTCACAAAATGCAGTTTTATGCTCAGAAAGCTTGTTTCTGACATTCTAACAGCTCAAGTAGAGCATTTTAGTAATGATCAGTGTTCTTTGTCAAAAGTGACATTCTCATCATCCACTGATTCACTTTGTCACAAAATGCAGTTCTCAGCTCAGAAAGCTTGTTTCTGACATTCTAACAGCTCAATTAGAGAATTTTAGTAATGAACAGTGTTCTTTGTCAAAACTGACATTCTCATCATCCACTGATGAACTATGTCACAAAATGCAGTTCTCAGCTCAGAAATCTTGTTTCTGACATTCTAACAGCTCAATTGGAGCATTTTAGTGATGATCAGTGTTCTTTGTCAAAACTGACATTCTCATCACCCACTGATTCACTTTGTCACAAAATGCATTTCTCAGCTCAGAAAGCTTGTTTCTGACATTCTAACAGCTCAATTAGAGCATTTTAGTAATGAACAGTGTTCTTTGTCAAAAGTGACATTCTCATCATCCACTGATTCATTTGTCACAAAATGCAGTTCTCAGCTCAAAAAGCTTGTTTCTGACATTCTAACAGCTCAATTGGAGCATTTCAGTAATGAACAGTGTTCTTTGTCAAAACTGACATTCTCATCATCCACTGATGAACTATGTCACAAAATGCAGTTCTCAGCTCAGAAAGCTTGTTTCTGACATTCTAACAGCTCAATTGGAGCCTTTTAGTAATGATCAGTGTTCTTTGTCAAAACTGAAATTCTCATCATCCACTGATGCTTTTTGTCACAAAATGCAGTTTTCAGCTCAGAAATCTTGTTTCTGACATTCTAACAGCTCAATTAGAGCATTTTAGTAATGATCAGTGTTCTTTGTCAAAAGTGACATTCTCATCATCCACTGATTCACTTTGTCACAAAATGCAGTTTTCAGCTCAGAAAGCTTGTTTCTGACATTCTAACAGCTCAATTAGAGCATTTTAGTAATGATCAGTGTTCTTTGTCAAAACTGACATTCTCATCATCCACTGATTCACTTTGTAACAAAATGCATTTCTCAGCTCAGAAAGTTTGTTTCTGACATTCTAACAGCTCAATTAGAGCATTTTAGTAATGAACAGTGTTCTTTGTCAAAACTGACATTCTCATCATCCACTGATGCACTTTGTCACAAAATGCAGTTTTATGCTCAGAAAGCTTGTTTCTGACATTCTAACAGCTCAAGTAGAGCATTTTAGTAATGATCAGTGTTCTTTGTCAAAAGTGACATTCTCATCATCCACTGATTCACTTTGTCACAAAATGCAGTTCTCAGCTCAGAAAGCTTGTTTCTGACATTCTAACAGCTCAATTAGAGAATTTTAGTAATGAACAGTGTTCTTTGTCAAAACTGACATTCTCATCATCCACTGATGAACTATGTCACAAAATGCAGTTCTCAGCTCAGAAATCTTGTTTCTGACATTCTAACAGCTCAATTGGAGCATTTTAGTGATGATCAGTGTTCTTTGTCAAAACTGACATTCTCATCACCCACTGATTCACTTTGTCACAAAATGCATTTCTCAGCTCAGAAAGCTTGTTTCTGACATTCTAACAGCTCAATTAGAGCATTTTAGTAATGAACAGTGTTCTTTGTCAAAAGTGACATTCTCATCATCCACTGATTCATTTGTCACAAAATGCAGTTCTCAGCTCAAAAAGCTTGTTTCTGACATTCTAACAGCTCAATTGGAGCATTTCAGTAATGAACAGTGTTCTTTGTCAAAACTGACATTCTCATCATCCACTGATGAACTATGTCACAAAATGCAGTTCTCAGCTCAGAAAGCTTGTTTCTGACATTCTAACAGCTCAATTAGAGCATTTTAGTAATGATCAGTGTTCTTTGTCAAAACTGACATTCTCATCATCCACTGATGAACTATGTCACAAAATGCAGTTCTCAGCTCAGAAAGCTTGTTTCTGACATTCTAACAGCTCAATTGGAGCATTTCAGTAATGAACAGTGTTCTTCGTCAAAACTGACATTCTCATCATCCACTAATGCTTTTTGTCACAAAATGCATTTCTCAGCTCAGAAAGCTTGTTTCTGACATTCTAACAGCTCAATTGGAGCATTTTAGTGATGATCAGTGTTCTTTGTCAAAACTGACATTCTCATCATCCACTGATTCAATTTTTCACAAAATGCATTTCTCAGCTCAGAAAGCTTGTTTCTGACATTCTAATAGCTCAATTGGAGCATTTCAGTAATGAACAGTGTTCTTTGTCAAAACTGACATTCTCATCATCCACTGATGAACTATGTCACAAAATGCAGTTCTCAGCTCAGAAAGCTTGTTTCTGACATTCTAACAGCTCAATTAGAGCATTTTAGTAATGAACAGTGTTCTTTGTCAAAACTGACATTCTCATCATCCACTGATGCACTTTGTCAAAAAAATGCAGTTTTCAGCTCAGAAAGCTTGTTTCTGACATTCTAACAGCTCAATTGGAGCATTTTAGTAATGATCAGTGTTCTTTGTCAAAACTGACATTCTCATCATCTACTGATTCACTTTGTCACAAAATGCAGTTCTCAGCTCAGAAAGCTTGTTTCTGACATTCTAACAGCTCAATTGGAGCATTTTAGTAATGATCAGTGTTCTTTGTCAAAACTGACATTCTCATCATCCACTGATTCACTTTGTCACAAAATGCAGCTCTCAGCTAAGAAAGCTTGTTTCTGACATTCTAACAGCTCAATTGGAGCATTTCAGTAATGAACAGTGTTCTTTGTCAAAACTGACATTCTCATCATCCACTGATGCACTTTGTCACAAAATGCATTTATCAGCTCAGAAAGCTTGTTTCTGACATTCTAACAGCTCAATTGGAGCATTTCAGTAATGAACAGTGTTCTTTGTCAAAACTGACATTCTCATCATCCACTGATGAACTATGTCACAAAATGCAGTTCTCATCTCAGAAAGCTTGTTTCTGACATTCTAACAGCTCAATTGGAGCCTTTTAGTAATGATCAGTGTTCTTTGTCAAAACTGAAATTCTCATCATCCACTGATGCTTTTGTCACAAAATGCAGTTCTCAGCTCAGAAAGCTTGTTTCTGACATTCTTACAGCTCAATTGGAGCATTTCAGTAATGAACAGTGTTCTTTGTCAAAACTGACATTCTCATCATCCACTGATGAACTATGTCACAAAATGCAGTTCTCAGCTCAGAAAGCTTGTTTCTGACATTCTAACAGCTCAATTGGAGCATTTCAGTAATGAACAGTGTTCTTTGTCAAAACTGACATTCTCATAATCCACTGATGAACTATGTCACAAAATGCAGTTCTCAGCTCAGAAAGCTTGTTTCTGACATTCTAACAGCTCAATTGGAGCCTTTTAGTAATGATCAGTGTTCTTTGTCAAAACTGAAATTCTCATCATCCACTGATGCTTTTTGTCACAAAATGCAGTTTTCAGCTCAGAAAGCTTGTTTCTGACATTCTAACAGCTCAATTAGAGCATTTTAGTAATGATCAGTGTTCTTTGTCAAAAGTGACATTCTCATCATCCACTGATTCACTTTGTCACAAAATGCAGTTTTCAGCTCAGAAAGCTTGTTTCTGACATTCTAACAGCTCAATTAGAGCATTTTAGTAATGAACAGTGTTCTTTGTCAAAACTGACATTCTCATCATCCACTGATGAACTATGTCACAAAATGCAGTTCTCAGCTCAGAAATCTTGTTTCTGACATTCTAACAGCTCAATTGGAGCATTTTAGTGATGATCAGTGTTCTTTGTCAAAACTGACATTCTCATCATCCACTGATTCACTTTGTCACAAAATGCATTTCTCAGCTCAGAAAGCTTGTTTCTGACATTCTAACAGCTCAATTAGAGCATTTTAGTAATGAACAGTGTTCTTTGTCAAAACTGACATTCTCATCATCCACTGATGCACTTTGTCACAAAATGCAGTTCTCAGCTCAAAAAGATTGTTTCTGACATTCTAACAGCTCAATTGGAGCATTTCAGTAATGAACAGTGTTCTTTGTCAAAACTGACATTCTCATCATCCACTGATGAACTATGTCACAAAATGCAGTTCTCAGCTCAGAAAGCTTGTTTCTGACATTCTAACAGCTCAATTAGAGCATTTTAGTAATGATCAGTGTTCTTTGTCAAAACTGACATTCTCATCATCCACTGATGAACTATGTCACAAAATGCAGTTCTCAGCTCAGAAAGCTTGTTTCTGACATTCTAACAGCTCAATTGGAGCATTTCAGTAATGAACAGTGTTCTTCGTCAAAACTGACATTCTCATCATCCACTGATGCTTTTTGTCACAAAATGCATTTCTCAGCTCAGAAAGCTTGTTTCTGACATTCTAACAGCTCAATTGGAGCATTTTAGTGATGATCAGTGTTCTTTGTCAAAACTGACATTCTCATCATCCACTGATTCACTTTGTCACAAAATGCATTTCTCAGCTCAGAAAGCTTGTTTCTGACATTCTAACAGCTCAATTGGAGCATTTCAGTAATGAACATTGTTCTTTGTCAAAACTGACATTCTCATCATCCACTGATGAACTATGTCACAAAATGCAGTTTTCAGCTCAGAAAGCTTGTTTCTGACATTCTAACAGCTCAATTGGAGCATTTTAGTAATGATCAGTGTTCTTTGTCAAAACTGACATTCTCATCATCCACTGATTCACTTTGTCACAAAATGCAGTTCTCAGCTCAGAAAGCTTGTTTCTGACATTCTAACAGCTCAATTGGAGCATTTTAGTGATGATCAGTGTTCTTTGTCAAAACTGACATTCTCATCATCCACTGATTCACTTTGTCACAAAATGCATTTCTCAGCTCAGAAAGCTTGTTTCTGACATTCTAACAGCTCAATTAGAGCATTTTAGTAATGATCAGTGTTCTCTGTCAAAAGAGACATTCTCATCATCCACTGATTCACTTTGTCACAAAATGCAGTTCTCAGCTCAGAAAGCTTGTTTCTGACATTCTAACAGCTCAATTGGAGCATTTTAGTAATGATCAGTGTTCTTTGTCAAAACTGACATTCTCATCATCCACTGATTCACTTTGTCACAAAATGCAGTTCTCAGCTCAGAAAGCTTGTTTCTGAAATTCTAACAGCTCAATTAGAGCATTTTAGTAATGAACAGTGTTCTTTGTCAAAACTGACATTCTCATCATCCACTGATGCACTTTGTCAAAAAAATGCAGTTTTCAGCTCAGAAAGCTTGTTTCTGACATTCTAACAGCTCAATTGGAGCATTTTAGTAATGATCAGTGTTCTTTGTCAAAACTGACATTCTCATCATCCACTGATTCACTTTGTCACAAAATGCAGTTCTCAGCTCAGAAAGCTTGTTTCTGACATTCTAACAGCTCAATTGGAGCATTTTAGTAATGATCAGTGTTCTTTGTCAAAACTGACATTCTCATCATCCACTGATGAACTATGTCACAAAATGCAGTTCTCAGCTCAGAAAGCTTGTTTCTGACATTCTAACAGCTCAATTGGAGCATTTTAGTGATGATCAGTGTTCTTTGTCAAAACTGACATTCTCATCATCCACTGATTCACTTTGTCACAAAATGCATTTCTCAGCTAATAAAGCTTGTTTCTGACATTCTAAATGATGTTTAATTAACAAAGTTCGGGAGGAGCCGTAGCATATAATCAGCCGGCTGGTCCACAATCAGCAATCACTGCACATACACAATTAGCCATAGCGAGCTCGCTCATAAATAGAGAATCCATCTTACCTGCTCGATCTCCTAAGATTAAGCATCAACGCGATGTCTGAGACCCACGTCATCGACGACAATCTTTCAGCGCCGCCGAGCGCTCATCAGTCCAGCTCAGGATCGGATACATCAAGCGATTCCCCGGCTTCATCACGAGGCCGCCAGCTCCGCCGTTCTACACCTCGGAAGGCTAAATCCACAGGTGGCAGATCGTCTCCTGGCTCAAAGAGACGTCCACCTGCTTCCCCGGCTTCTTCCTACACCTCCGCTCACAACGCGATCCCCGCCATACAGAAATGGACCGTCCAGGGCTTACGACTAGCTCTGTCCAACGCTGACGTCCACTTCCACAGGCGGATGACCAAGGCGGAGCTTTACGGCCTCTACGCCTCTTCCCTGGCGGACACCGCCTCACCGAAGGGCGCTACGGGGGGTTCCGCCACCAAGCCGGGCACGGCTCGCGGTTCTCCGTATTCCCGACCCGGGCAATCCACCTCCGCAGCTGGTCGCGGCCGCCCGCGGGGAAGCCGGAACAGCAGGGCTTCCGCGAGAGCAGGTATCGCCACGGACCCACCGGTCCCTCTCGCCGTTGGCCAGCTTCGGCCTCCTGCAAACACCCCGCCAGCAGTAGCGGGCCGCCTTCGAAGCATTGGCTCACCAGCACCTGGAGCTCCGGTGCTTTACCACCCATTTCCTGCCCCTGGCTCTTGGCCCACGGCGCCTGCGTCGACCTCTAGCGCGAGGCTGCCTCAGCTAGCGATGCAGGCGCCGGGTCCTAGCCATTTCCCAACCCCCTCGGTAGCCGCCGCTAGCGCGAGGCTGCCTCAGCTAGCGATGCAGGCGCCGGGTCCTAGCCATTTCCCAGCCCCCTCGGTAGCCGCCGCTAGCGCGAGGCTGCCTCAGCTAGCGATGCAGGCGCCGGGTCCTAGCCATTTCCCAACCCCCTCGGTAGCCGCCGCTAGCGCGAGGCTGCCTCAGCTAGCGATGCAGGCGCCGGGTCCTAGCCATTTCCCAACCCCCTCGGTAGCCGCCGCTAGCGCGAGCATGACTCCGCTAGCCGCTCAGGCGGCCGCCATTCCCCCCCTTCTCTCTCTTCCACAGGCTCGATCGAGCTTCTCATTGGCCTCGGCGACAGCTATGCCAGCGCCAATCAACGCACCAGCCCTGGAACCGCCTCCTGTTTCGGGGAACATAAGAGCACAGATCTTGACAGGTGCGGACACAGACCTTTATTTTCTCCTCTCACCATTATCACCCCCGTCAACCGAGCGGCAGATCACTTACGGTGATCTATCACTCACATTTAAAAATCAGTCACCCAACCACACCCGCACACTGTCTTTCCCCGAATTTACCGTTGCTTTTTCCCGTTACACTGACGTGATCTGCACTGCGTTCCCTCATAGGAGACGCGAGCTGGGCGATTACCTCGCCATCGTGGCAGAGCTCGCTCTCTCCTACGGGGGCGCGCATTTTTACACTTACCACAAACTTTTTTCCGCCAAATGTGCCATTCGTGTGGCTCAGTGGAACCAGTGCCCCTACTGGGGCGCACTGGACACTGAGTTGCATAACAGGGTTTTCTTAGGCGTTCGGAATATTTCCTGCGCGGTATGTCGCTCAGTAGCGCATTCTACTATCGACTGTCCCCTAGTCACCCCCTCTCTTCCCTCACGCCCAGTTACGCCTCCCAAATCCACTTCCTCTGTTCCGCGCCTGCCAAACCGCCCAGCAAACCAAGCTCACGGGCAACCCAGCAGTCTGGAAGCATGCAGGAGTTTCAATTCTGGCAGATGTTCCAGGCAGCGTTGTCGCTACCTGCACGTGTGCCTTTTCTGCAGCGGTGCACACGCTCGCATCGTATGCCCGATGTCCCAAATGCAGAATAAAAATCTAAAAAATTACCTCTCGACTCCCGTGAACGTTTCTTGTTTGTCTTTCGAGTTGTCTTCGCACCCCGACATTCAGTTCACGGACTACCTTCTGACCGGTCTCTCGAACGGCTTCGACCCCGGCGTTATCAGTCTTCCATCACGCAGCTTAATTTGCCCCAACCTTCAGTCCGCGCTTTCCGAACCAGAGTCAGTCGATCTCCTTATTAAAAAGGAGATTGACGCAAAATTCATTATCGGCCCTTTCGAAGCTCCCCCGTTTTCCGTATTTCGCATCAGCCCCATCGGCGTAGCAACGCGTAAATTCTCTGGCAAAAAGCGCCTCATTTTCGATCTCTCGTCACCGCACGGCTCGGCCTTTCCAAGCATCAACAGCCTCATTCCAATTGAGGAATTTTCGCTGCACTATCACAACATCGATCAAGCCATTACTTTAATAAAACATGCAGGTCGTGGAGCTTGGCTAGCCAAAGTCGACATTACATCCGCATTTAAAGTCATGCCCATCCACCCAGACTTCTGGCACCTTTTCGGCATTCAATGGCGCAATAAATTTTACTTTTCTGTCCGCCTCACTTCGGCTGCAGAAGCAGCCCCAAAATCTTCGACATGTTGTCAGAGGCAATTTGCTGGATTCTCTCTAACAATTATGCAATTCCCTACCTAATCCACCTACTAGACGATTTTTTAATCATCTCGTCTCCCGACTCGTTTCCAGCTGCGCATCTAGCAAAAGTCCAACAGGTTTTTGAAAAACTCGGCGTCCCCCTTGCCCCAGACAAAACTTCAGGACCGAGCACTTCCATCGAATTTCTCGGAATAAAATTAGACTCTCTTCAATTCCAGGCTTCACTGCCAAAAGAGAAAATCGACAGAACAATCGTCATCGCTTCCTCGCTGTTAGCTAATCCCCGCTGCTCCAAACGCGAGCTCCTGTCCGTTCTCGGCCATCTGAATTTCGCGATGAGAATAATCCCGCAAGGTCGCCCGTTCGTCTCACACCTCCTCTCTCTCGCGTCCTCCGCGCACGCTTTAGAGGACATGTTATCCATATCCAGCCCCTGCCTTGACGAGCTGAGCTTATGGATACAATTTCTCAAGCAATGGAACGGCTTGTCATTTTTCTACAGTGACATGTCCTCCTCCCCCGTCGATATTCACCTTTTCACTGACGCCGCCCCTTCTGTAGGTTTCGGAGGCTTTTACCAAGGTCGTTGGTTTGCATCCTCTTGGCCCCCCCAGCTATTAGAGATTCCGCAGGCCTTAGCATCCTCTGCACTTTTCGAGCTGTATCCACTGGTCGTCGCAGCATCCCTATGGGGGAAAGAGTGGTCGGCTTCCAGTATTACCGTACATTGCGATAACGAGGCCACGGTTCATTGCATTAACAAAGGCCGCTCTCACTCCCCCGCTTTAATGCCGTTCCTCAGACGCCTCATCTGGATCTCAGCCTGTGACCAGTTCATTCTAACTGCCAAACACATTCCCGGAGCAAAAAATCAGATTGCTGATGCCCTTTCTCGTTTCGCTTTCCAGAAATTCAGGCAGCTGGCGCCCGAAGCAGACCCCTTGCCAACACCGATACCTCCCTATTCGGAGCTGATATTCCCGTAAACCACCCACTAAAAACCCTCCTCGATGCATCTCGAAACTCCATCATCCAAGCCGTCTCCCTTAGGACCCTCCAATCTTATCTCACCGCATGGAAAAGCTTCAAGGCGTTTCACCACGCGTTCAACATTCCCTTTCCCTCATTTTCCGTAATCTCCATCACCTCCTTCATCTCCTTCCTAAACTTGTCAAAAAACCTCCAAGCAAGCTCAATTAAAGGTTACATGAGTGGGGTCCAGTTCTTCCACAAGCTCATATTCAACTCTCCATCCGCAGCAATAGCCAGCTCCCAAACATCTATGCTCATCAAGGGCATTCAAAGAACCCAGCCTGCTCGCCCAGACGCCAGGCAACCTATAACCCTGGATATACTGACCAGATGCATTTCCACCCTCCGTAAAGGATATCACTCCAAGCACGTCGATCGCACGCTCGACTCCATGTTTATCCTAGCCTTTTTCGGCTTTCTAAGATGTTCTGAAATTTCCACCACGTCCATCTTCAACCCCGTAATACATCCAACGTTATCCGACCTATCAGTACTCGATTCAGAGACGATCTCATTCTTAATTAAACAAAGCAAGACGGACCAAACCAGAAGGGGACATTTCATCTACATCTTCAACCTCCAGTCATCGATTCAGCCTTATCAGACCCTTCTAGCCTACCTTCACTTCAGGAAATCTCAGACCAAAACCTCATCAGACCCTCTCTTCGTGGATGAATCTAACCGCCCAGCCACACGCTTCTGGTTCCAAAAACACCTCAAAGCCGTATTGCTCTTGTCTGGCATTCCCGCAGACCACTTTTCCGGCCACTCCTTCCGCATAGGCGCAGCAACTTCAGCCGCCCAAAAAGGCCTATCGCAGTCTCAAATCCAAGCACTAGGGCGCTGGACGTCGGAAGCTTTTAAGAGCTACATCAGGTCAGATCTCTCAATCATCAGGGAAGCCCATCGAACCCTCATTTCCCGAATCATCTAAGAATCCATCCTTCACCCACATGGGCTCGAACCTCCACTATTCAGCCTTCATCTCCCTAGCGGGAGATCTCACTGTCACTGCAACCGCCTCAGCAATCACCAGGGATTCAGACCCAGCCTGCAGGGGCCATCGCCCAAGTCACAGGCTGTGCCACAGCAGACTCTTCAGCAGAAGCCTCCATCCAAGACGTCGAAGCCAGCGTCGCCGCAGCGATCGCCTCCGCAGAGGCCAGTGCTTCCATCCAAGTCATCGAAGCCAGCGTCGCCGCAGCGATCTCCTCCGCAGAGGCCAGTGCTTCCGTCTAAGATGTCGAAGCCAGCGTCGCCGCAGCGATCGCCTCCGCAGAGGCCAGTGCTTCCATCTAAGACGTCGAAGCCTGCGTCGCCGCAGCGATCGCCTCCGCAGAGGCCAGTGCTTCCATCCAAGTCATCGAAGCCAGCGTCGCCGCAGCGATCGCCTCCGCAGAGGCCAGTGCTTCCATCCAAGTCATCGAAGCCAGCGTCGCCGCAGCGATCTCCTCCGCAGAGGCCAGTGCTTCCGTCTAAGATGTCGAAGCCAGCGTCGCCGCAGCGATCGCCTCCGCAGAGGCCAGTGCTTCCATCTAAGACGTCGAAGCCTGCGTCGCCGCAGCGATCGCCTCCGCAGAGGCCAGTGCTTCCAACCAAGTCATCGAAGCCAGCGTCGCCGCAGCGATCGCCTCCGCAGAGGCCAGTGCTTCCATCCAAGTCATCGAAGCCAGCGTCGCCGCAGCGATCGCCTCCGCAGAGGCCAGTGCTTCCATCCAAGTCGTCGAAGCCAGCGTCGCCGCAGCGATCGCCTCCGCAGAGGCCAGTGCTTCCATCCAAGTCGTCGAAGCCAGCGTCGCCGCAGCGATCTCCTCCACAGAGGCCAGTGCTTCCGTCTAAGATGTCGAAGCCAGCGTCGCCGCAGCGATCGCCTCCGCAGAGGCCAGTGCTTCCATCTAAGACGTCGAAGCCTGCGTCGCCGCAGCGATCGCCTCCGCAGAGGCCAGTGCTTCCATCCAAGACGTCGAAGCCAGCGTCGCCGCAGCGATCTCCTCCACAGAGGCCAGTGCTTCCGTCTAAGATGTCGAAGCCAGCGTCGCCGCAGCGATCGCCTCCGCAGAGGCCAGTGCTTCCATCTAAGACGTCGAAGCCTGCGTCGCCGCAGCGATCGCCTCCGCAGAGGCCAGTGCTTCCATCTCGTGTTCTGCCATCTACAACTTTCTAAGGATCAAGAACAACAGCAGCTCTCTCCCCAGCAGGAACCTCCATCAGGTGCTCTACTTCAGCTGGATCCCTCCTTCAGTAGCCCCCTCCCAGCATCAGTCCTCATCCAGGGACACCCACGAAGACAGCAGGCATCCTCTCTCCATATCAGTCTCAAACATCCTTGGAGGAACCCCTGCCCCAGTCTTGCCTCATCTCAAACCACACCTTCTAAGGAGTCACCATCCTCTTGTCCTTACCCGAACGCAGTCCACGCCTCCATACTGTCCAGCACCGCGTTTTGGGGGGGTATGCGTACTCCGGCGGCTGTCCAACTTCTTGCTTTATGGGGGGTGTGCTCTGGGCTCAAACCGGTTCCGAGCTCGGCGCACTCACCCTGACCAAGGTGTAGTGTTTCGGGTTCGGATAGATCTGGCGAGCTCGGAGCCCGCTTCCCGGACAGCACGCCAAATACGCATAACCTTCATAACCAAGCTCTTGCTTTATTATCCCTATCAACATCGCTGTTATCTGCGCAGGTGAACTCGTGAAATGATGTTTAATTAACAAAGTTCGGGAGGAGCCGTAGCATATAATCAGCCGGCTGGTCCACAATCAGCAATCACTGCACATACACAATTAGCCATAGCGAGCTCGCTCATAAATAGAGAATCCATCTTACCTGCTCGATCTCCTAAGATTAAGCATCCCTCCTCCACCCCGGCTCCTCTCCCAAACTCACTTTTCTTTTGCAAGAGCCCCGGGGGGTGTGCTCTGGGCTCAAACCGGTTCCGAGCTCGGCGCACTCACCCTGACCAAGGTGTAGTGTTTCGGGTTCGGATAGATCTGGCGAGCTCGGAGCCCGCTTCCCGGACAGCACGCCAAATACGCATAACCTTCATAACCAAGCTCTTGCTTTATTATCCCTATCAACATCGCTGTTATCTGCGCAGGTGAACTCGTGAACAGCTCAATTAGAGCATTTTAGTAATGAACAGTGTTCTTTGTCAAAACTGACATTCTCATCATCCACTGATGCACTTTGTCAAAAAAATGCAGTTTTCAGCTCAGAAAGCTTGTTTCTGACATTCTAACAGCTCAATTAGAGCATTTTAGTAATGAACAGTGTTCTTTGTCAAAACTGACATTCTCATCATCCACTGATGCACTTTGTCAAAAAAATGCAGTTTTCAGCTCAGAAAGCTTGTTTCTGACATTCTAACAGCTCAATTGGAGCATTTTAGTAATGATCAGTGTTTTTGTCAAAACGTACATTCTCATCATCCACTGATTCACTTTGTCACAAAATGCAGCTCTCAGCTCAGAAAGCTTGTTTCTGACATTCTAACAGCTCAATTGGAGCATTTCAGTAATGAACAGTGTTCTTTGTCAAAACTGACATTCTCATCATCCACTTATGAACTATGTCACAAAATGCAGTTCTCATCTCAGAAAGCTTGTTTCTGACATTCTAACAGCTCAATTGGAGCCTTTTAGTAATGATCAGTGTTCTTTGTCAAAACTGAAATTCTCATCATCCACTGATGCTTTTGTCACAAAATGCAGTTTTCAGCTCAGAAAGCTTGTTTCTGACATTCTAACAGCTCAATTAGAGCATTTTAGTAATGAACAGTGTTCTTTGTCAAAACTGACATTCTCATCATCCACTGATGAACTATGTCACAAAATGCAGTTCTCAGCTCAGAAAGCTTGTTTCTGACATTCTAACAGCTCAATTAGAGCATTTTAGTAATGATCAGTGTTCTTTGTCAAAACTGACATTCTCATCATCCACTGATGAACTATGTCACAAAATGCAGTTCTCAGCTCAGAAAGCTTGTTTCTGACATTCTAACAGCTCAATTGGAGCATTTCAGTAATGAACAGTGTTCTTCGTCAAAACTGACATTCTCATCATCCACTGATGCTTTTTGTCACAAAATGCATTTCTCAGCTCAGAAAGCTTGTTTCTGACATTCTAACAGCTCAATTGGAGCATTTTAGTGATGATCAGTGTTCTTTGTCAAAACTGACATTCTCATCATCCACTGATTCACTTTGTCACAAAATGCATTTCTCAGCTCAGAAAGCTTGTTTCTGACATTCTAACAGCTCAATTGGAGCATTTCAGTAATGAACAGTGTTCTTTGTCAAAACTGACATTCTCATCATCCACTGATGAACTATGTCACAAAATGCAGTTCTCAGCTCAGAAAGCTTGTTTCTGACATTCTAACAGCTCAATTAGAGCATTTTAGTAATGAACAGTGTTCTTTGTCAAAACTGACATTCTCATCATCCACTGATGCACTTTGTCAAAAAAATGCAGTTTTCAGCTCAGAAAGCTTGTTTCTGACATTCTAACAGCTCAATTGGAGCATTTTAGTAATGATCAGTGTTCTTTGTCAAAACTGACATTCTCATCATCCACTGATTCACTTTGTCACAAAATGCAGTTCTCAGCTCAGAAAGCTTGTTTCTGACATTCTAACAGCTCAATTGGAGCATTTTAGTAATGATCAGTGTTCTTTGTCAAAACTGACATTCTCATCATCCACTGATTCACTTTGTCACAAAATGCAGTTCTCAGCTCAGAAAGCTTGTTTCTGACATTCTAACAGCTCAATTGGAGCATTTTAGTGATGATCAGTGTTCTTTGTCAAAACTGACATTCTCATCATCCACTGATTCACTTTGTCACAAAATGCATTTCTCAGCTCAGAAAGCTTGTTTCTGACATTTTAACAGCTCAATTGGAGCATTTCAGTAATGAACAGTGTTCTTTGTCAAAACTGACATTCTCATCATCCACTGATGCACTTTGTCACAAAATGCATTTCTCAGCTCAGAAAGCTTGTTTCTGACATTCTAACAGCTCAATTGGAGCATTTCAGTAATGAACAGTGTTCTTTGTCAAAACTGACATTCTCATCATCCACTGATGAACTATGTCACAAAATGCAGTTCTCAGCTCAGAAAGCTTGTTTCTGACATTCTAACAGCTCAATTGGAGCATTTTAGTAATGATCAGTGTTCTTTGTCAAAACTGACATTCTCATCATCCACTGATGAACTATGTCACAAAATGCAGTTCTCAGCTCAGAAAGCTTGTTTCTGACATTCTAACAGCTCAATTGAAGCATTTTAGTGATGATCAGTGTTCTTTGTCAAAACTGACATTCTCATCATCCACTGATTCACTTTGTCACAAAATGCATTTCTCAGCTAATAAAGCTTGTTTCTGACATTCTAACAGCTCAATTAGAGCATTTTAGTAATGATCAGTGTTCCTTGTCAAAAGTGACATTCTCATCATCCACTGATTCACTTTGTCACAAAATGCAGTTTTCAGCTCAGAAAGCTTGTTTCTGACATTCTAACAGCTCAATTAGAGCATTTTAGTAATGAACAGTGTTCTTTGTCAAAACTGACATTCTCATCATCCACTGATGCACTTTGTCAAAAAAATGCAGTTTTCAGCTCAGAAAGCTTGTTTCTGACATTCTAACAGCTCAATTGGAGCATTTTAGAAATGATCAGTGTTTTTGTCAAAACTGACATTCTCATCATCCACTGATTCACTTTGTCACAAAATGCAGCTCTCAGCTAAGAAAGCTTGTTTCTGACATTCTAACAGCTCAATTGGAGCATTTCAGTAATGAACAGTGTTCTTTGTCAAAACTGACATTCTCATCATCCACTGATGCACTTTGTCACAAAATGCATTTCTCAGCTCAGAAAGCTTGTTTCTGACATTCTAACAGCTCAATTGGAGCATTTCAGTAATGAACAGTGTTCTTTGTCAAAACTGACATTCTCATCATCCACTGATGAACTATGTCACAAAATGCAGTTCTCATCTCAGAAAGCTTGTTTCTGACATTCTAACAGCTCAATTGGAGCCTTTTGGTAATGATCAGTGTTCTTTGTCAAAACTGAAATTCTCATCATCCACTGATGCTTTTGTCACAAAATGCAGTTCTCAGCTCAGAAAGCTTGTTTCTGACATTCTTACAGCTCAATTGGAGCATTTCAGTAATGAACAGTGTTCTTTGTCAAAACTGACATTCTCATCATCCACTGATGAACTATGTCACAAAATGCAGTTCTCAGCTCAGAAAGCTTGTTTCTGACATTCTAACAGCTCAATTGGAGCATTTCAGTAATGAACAGTGTTCTTTGTCAAAACTGACATTCTCATAATCCACTGATGAACTATGTCACAAAATGCAGTTCTCAGCTCAGAAAGCTTGTTTCTGACATTCTAACAGCTCAATTGGAGCCTTTTAGTAATGATCAGTGTTCTTTGTCAAAACTGAAATTCTCATCATCCACTGATGCTTTTTGTCACAAAATGCAGTTTTCAGCTCAGAAAGCTTGTTTCTGACATTCTAACAGCTCAATTAGAGCATTTTAGTAATGATCAGTGTTCTTTGTCAAAAGTGACATTCTCATCATCCACTGATTCACTTTGTCACAAAATGCAGTTTTCAGCTCAGAAAGCTTGTTTCTGACATTCTAACAGCTCAATTAGAGCATTTTAGTAATGAACAGTGTTCTTTGTCAAAACTGACATTCTCATCATCCACTGATGAACTATGTCACAAAATGCAGTTCTCAGCTCAGAAATCTTGTTTCTGACATTCTAACAGCTCAATTGGAGCATTTTAGTGATGATCAGTGTTCTTTGTCAAAACTGACATTCTCATCATCCACTGATTCACTTTGTCACAAAATGCATTTCTCAGCTCAGAAAGCTTGTTTCTGACATTCTAACAGCTCAATTAGAGCATTTTAGTAATGAACAGTGTTCTTTGTCAAAACTGACATTCTCATCATCCACTGATGCACTTTGTCACAAAATGCAGTTCTCAGCTCAAAAAGATTGTTTCTGACATTCTAACAGCTCAATTGGAGCATTTCAGTAATGAACAGTGTTCTTTGTCAAAACTGACATTCTCATCATCCACTGATGAACTATGTCACAAAATGCAGTTCTCAGCTCAGAAAGCTTGTTTCTGACATTCTAACAGCTCAATTAGAGCATTTTAGTAATGATCAGTGTTCTTTGTCAAAACTGACATTCTCATCATCCACTGATGAACTATGTCACAAAATGCAGTTCTCAGCTCAGAAAGCTTGTTTCTGACATTCTAACAGCTCAATTGGAGCATTTCAGTAATGAACAGTGTTCTTCGTCAAAACTGACATTCTCATCATCCACTGATGCTTTTTGTCACAAAATGCATTTCTCAGCTCAGAAAGCTTGTTTCTGACATTCTAACAGCTCAATTGGAGCATTTTAGTGATGATCAGTGTTCTTTGTCAAAACTGACATTCTCATCATCCACTGATTCACTTTGTCACAAAATGCATTTCTCAGCTCAGAAAGCTTGTTTCTGACATTCTAACAGCTCAATTGGAGCATTTCAGAAATGAACAGTGTTCTTTGTCAAAACTGATATTCTCATCATCCACTGATGAACTATGTCACAAAATGCAGTTTTCAGCTCAGAAAGCTTGTTTCTGACATTCTAACAGCTCAATTAGAAGCATTTTAGTAATGATCAGTGTTCTTTGTCAAAACTGACATTCTCATCATCCACTGATTCACTTTGTCACAAAATGCAGTTCTCAGCTCAGAAAGCTTGTTTCTGACATTCTAACAGCTCAATTGGAGCATTTTAGTGATGATCAGTGTTCTTTGTCAAAACTGACATTCTCATCATCCACTGATTCACTTTGTCACAAAATGCATTTCTCAGCTCAGAAAGCTTGTTTCTGACATTCTAACAGCTCAATTAGAGCATTTTAGTAATGATCAGTGTTCTCTGTCAAAAGAGACATTCTCATCATCCACTGATTCACTTTGTCACAAAATGCAGTTCTCAGCTCAGAAAGCTTGTTTCTGACATTCTAACAGCTCAATTGGAGCATTTTAGTAATGATCAGTGTTCTTTGTCAAAACTGACATTCTCATCATCCACTGATTCACTTTGTCACAAAATGCAGTTCTCAGCTCAGAAAGCTTGTTTCTGAAATTCTAACAGCTCAATTAGAGCATTTTAGTAATGAACAGTGTTCTTTGTCAAAACTGACATTCTCATCATCCACTGATGCACTTTGTCAAAAAAATGCAGTTTTCAGCTCAGAAAGCTTGTTTCTGACATTCTAACAGCTCAATTGGAGCATTTTAGTAATGATCAGTGTTCTTTGTCAAAACTGACATTCTCATCATCCACTGATTCACTTTGTCACAAAATGCAGTTCTCAGCTCAGAAAGCTTGTTTCTGACATTCTAACAGCTCAATTGGAGCATTTTAGTAATGATCAGTGTTCTTTGTCAAAACTGACATTCTCATCATCCACTGATTCACTTTGTCACAAAATGCAGTTTTCAGCTCAGAAAGCTTGTTTCTGACATTCTAACAGCTCAATTAGAGCATTTTAGTAATGATCAGTGTTCTTTGTCAAAAGTGACATTCTCATCATCCACTGATTCACTTTGTCACAAAATGCAGTTTTCAGCTCAGAAAGCTTGTTTCTGACATTCTAACAGCTCAATTAGAGCATTTTAGTAATGAACAGTGTTCTTTGTCAAAACTGACATTCTCATCATCCACTGATGCACTTTGTCAAAAAAATGCAGTTTTCAGCTCAGAAAGCTTGTTTCTGACATTCTAACAGCTCAATTGGAGCATTTTAGTAATGATCAGTGTTCTTTGTCAAAACTGACATTCTCATCATCCACTGATTCACTTTGTCACAAAATGCAGTTCTCAGCTCAGAAAGCTTGTTTCTGAAATTCTAACAGCTCAATTAGAGCATTTTAGTAATGAACAGTGTTCTTTGTCAAAACTGACATTCTCATCATCCACTGATGCACTTTGTCAAAAAAATGCAGTTTTCAGCTCAGAAAGCTTGTTTCTGACATTCTAACAGCTCAATTGGAGCATTTTAGTAATGATCAGTGTTCTTTGTCAAAACTGACATTCTCATCATCCACTGATTCACTTTGTCACAAAATGCAGTTCTCAGCTCAGAAAGCTTGTTTCTGACATTCTAACAGCTCAATTGGAGCATTTTAGTAATGATCAGTGTTCTTTGTCAAAACTGACATTCTCATCATCCACTGATTCACTTTGTCACAAAATGCAGTTTTCAGCTCAGAAAGCTTGTTTCTGACATTCTAACAGCTCAATTGGAGCATTTTAGTGATGATCAGTGTTCTTTGTCAAAACTGACATTCTCATCATCCACTGATTCACTTTGTCACAAAATGCATTTCTCAGCTCAGAAAGCTTGTTTCTGACATTTTAACAGCTCAATTGGAGCATTTCAGTAATGAACAGTGTTCTTTGTCAAAACTGACATTCTCATCATCCACTGATGCACTTTGTCACAAAATGCATTTCTCAGCTCAGAAAGCTTGTTTCTGACATTCTAACAGCTCAATTGGAGCATTTCAGTAATGAACAGTGTTCTTTGTCAAAACTGACATTCTCATCATCCACTGATGAACTATGTCACAAAATGCAGTTCTCAGCTCAGAAAGCTTGTTTCTGACATTCTAACAGCTCAATTGGAGCATTTTAGTAATGAACAGTGTTCTTTGTCAAAACTGACATTCTCATAATCCACTGATGAACTATGTCACAAAATGCAGTTCTCAGCTCAGAAAGCTTGTTTCTGACATTCTAACAGCTCAATTGGAGCCTTTTAGTAATGATCAGTGTTCTTTGTCAAAACTGAAATTCTCATCATCCACTGATGCTTTTTGTCACAAAATGCAGTTTTCAGCTCAGAAAGCTTGTTTCTGACATTCTAACAGCTCAATTAGAGCATTTTAGTAATGATCAGTGTTCTTTGTCAAAAGTGACATTCTCATCATCCACTGATTCACTTTGTCACAAAATGCAGTTTTCAGCTCAGAAAGCTTGTTTCTGACATTCTAACAGCTCAATTAGAGCATTTTAGTAATGAACAGTGTTCTTTGTCAAAACTGACATTCTCATCATCCACTGATGAACTATGTCACAAAATGCAGTTCTCAGCTCAGAAATCTTGTTTCTGACATTCTAACAGCTCAATTGGAGCATTTTAGTGATGATCAGTGTTCTTTGTCAAAACTGACATTCTCATCATCCACTGATTCACTTTGTCACAAAATGCATTTCTCAGCTCAGAAAGCTTGTTTCTGACATTCTAACAGCTCAATTAGAGCATTTTAGTAATGAACAGTGTTCTTTGTCAAAACTGACATTCTCATCATCCACTGATGCACTTTGTCACAAAATGCAGTTCTCAGCTCAAAAAGATTGTTTCTGACATTCTAACAGCTCAATTGGAGCATTTCAGTAATGAACAGTGTTCTTTGTCAAAACTGACATTCTCATCATCCACTGATGAACTATGTCACAAAATGCAGTTCTCAGCTCAGAAAGCTTGTTTCTGACATTCTAACAGCTCAATTAGAGCATTTTAGTAATGATCAGTGTTCTTTGTCAAAACTGACATTCTCATCATCCACTGATGAACTATGTCACAAAATGCAGTTCTCAGCTCAGAAAGCTTGTTTCTGACATTCTAACAGCTCAATTGGAGCATTTCAGTAATGAACAGTGTTCTTCGTCAAAACTGACATTCTCATCATCCACTGATGCTTTTTGTCACAAAATGCATTTCTCAGCTCAGAAAGCTTGTTTCTGACATTCTAACAGCTCAATTGGAGCATTTTAGTGATGATCAGTGTTCTTTGTCAAAACTGACATTCTCATCATCCACTGATTCACTTTGTCACAAAATGCATTTCTCAGCTCAGAAAGCTTGTTTCTGACATTCTAACAGCTCAATTGGAGCATTTCAGTAATGAACAGTGTTCTTTGTCAAAACTGACATTCTCATCATCCACTGATGAACTATGTCACAAAATGCAGTTTTCAGCTCAGAAAGCTTGTTTCTGACATTCTAACAGCTCAATTGGAGCATTTTAGTAATGATCAGTGTTCTTTGTCAAAACTGACATTCTCATCATCCACTGATTCACTTTGTCACAAAATGCAGTTCTCAGCTCAGAAAGCTTGTTTCTGACATTCTAACAGCTCAATTGGAGCATTTTAGTGATGATCAGTGTTCTTTGTCAAAACTGACATTCTCATCATCCACTGATTCACTTTGTCACAAAATGCATTTCTCAGCTCAGAAAGCTTGTTTCTGACATTCTAACAGCTCAATTAGAGCATTTTAGTAATGATCAGTGTTCTCTGTCAAAAGAGACATTCTCATCATCCACTGATTCACTTTGTCACAAAATGCAGTTCTCAGCTCAGAAAGCTTGTTTCTGACATTCTAACAGCTCAATTGGAGCATTTTAGTAATGATCAGTGTTCTTTGTCAAAACTGACATTCTCATCATCCACTGATTCACTTTGTCACAAAATGCAGTTCTCAGCTCAGAAAGCTTGTTTCTGAAATTCTAACAGCTCAATTAGAGCATTTTAGTAATGAACAGTGTTCTTTGTCAAAACTGACATTCTCATCATCCACTGATGCACTTTGTCAAAAAAATGCAGTTTTCAGCTCAGAAAGCTTGTTTCTGACATTCTAACAGCTCAATTGGAGCATTTTAGTAATGATCAGTGTTCTTTGTCAAAACTGACATTCTCATCATCCACTGATTCACTTTGTCACAAAATGCAGTTCTCAGCTCAGAAAGCTTGTTTCTGACATTCTAACAGCTCAATTGGAGCATTTTAGTAATGATCAGTGTTCTTTGTCAAAACTGACATTCTCATCATCCACTGATTCACTTTGTCACAAAATGCAGTTTTCAGCTCAGAAAGCTTGTTTCTGACATTCTAACAGCTCAATTGGAGCATTTTAGTGATGATCAGTGTTCTTTGTCAAAACTGACATTCTCATCATCCACTGATTCACTTTGTCACAAAATGCATTTCTCAGCTCAGAAAGCTTGTTTCTGACATTTTAACAGCTCAATTGGAGCATTTCAGTAATGAACAGTGTTCTTTGTCAAAACTGACATTCTCATCATCCACTGATGCACTTTGTCACAAAATGCATTTCTCAGCTCAGAAAGCTTGTTTCTGACATTCTAACAGCTCAATTGGAGCATTTCAGTAATGAACAGTGTTCTTTGTCAAAACTGACATTCTCATCATCCACTGATGAACTATGTCACAAAATGCAGTTCTCAGCTCAGAAAGCTTGTTTCTGACATTCTAACAGCTCAATTGGAGCATTTTAGTAATGATCAGTGTTCTTTGTCAAAACTGACATTCTCATCATCCACTGATGAACTATGTCACAAAATGCAGTTCTCAGCTCAGAAAGCTTGTTTCTGACATTCTAACAGCTCAATTGGAGCATTTTAGTGATGATCAGTGTTCTTTGTCAAAACTGACATTCTCATCATCCACTGATTCACTTTGTCACAAAATGCATTTCTCAGCTAATAAAGCTTGTTTCTGACATTCTAACAGCTCAATTAGAGCATTTTAGTAATGATCAGTGTTCCTTGTCAAAAGTGACATTCTCATCATCCACTGATTCACTTTGTCACAAAATGCAGTTTTCAGCTCAGAAAGCTTGTTTCTGACATTCTAACAGCTCAATTAGAGCATTTTAGTAATGAACAGTGTTCTTTGTCAAAACTGACATTCTCATCATCCACTGATGCACTTTGTCAAAAAAATGCAGTTTTCAGCTCAGAAAGCTTGTTTCTGACATTCTAACAGCTCAATTGGAGCATTTTAGTAATGATCAGTGTTTTTGTCAAAACGTACATTCTCATCATCCACTGATTCACTTTGTCACAAAATGCAGCTCTCAGCTCAGAAAGCTTGTTTCTGACATTCTAACAGCTCAATTGGAGCATTTCAGTAATGAACAGTGTTCTTTGTCAAAACTGACATTCTCATCATCCACTTATGAACTATGTCACAAAATGCAGTTCTCATCTCAGAAAGCTTGTTTCTGACATTCTAACAGCTCAATTGGAGCCTTTTAGTAATGATCAGTGTTCTTTGTCAAAACTGAAATTCTCATCATCCACTGATGCTTTTGTCACAAAATGCAGTTCTCAGCTCAGAAAGCTTGTTTCTGACATTCTTACAGCTCAATTGGAGCATTTCAGTAATGAACAGTGTTCTTTGTCAAAACTGACATTCTCATCATCCACTGATGAACTATGTCACAAAATGCAGTTCTCAGCTCAGAAAGCTTGTTTCTGACATTCTAACAGCTCAATTGGAGCATTTCAGTAATGAACAGTGTTCTTTGTCAAAACTGAAATTCTCATCATCCACTGATGCTTTTTGTCACAAAATGCAGTTCTCAGCTCAGAAAGCTTGTTTCTGACATTCTAACAGCTCAATTGGAGCCTTTTAGTAATGATCAGTGTTCTTTGTCAAAAGTGACATTCTCATCATCCACTGATTCACTTTGTCACAAAATGCAGTTTTCAGCTCAGAAAGCTTGTTTCTGACATTCTAACAGCTCAATTAGAGCATTTTAGTAATGAACAGTGTTCTTTGTCAAAACTGACATTCTCATCATCCACTGATTCACTTTGTCACAAAATGCATTTCTCAGCTCAGAAAGCTTGTTTCTGACATTCTAACAGCTCAAGTAGAGCATTTTAGTAATGATCAGTGTTCTTTGTCAAAACTGACATTCTCATCATCCACTGATTCACTTTGTCACAAAATGCATTTCTCAGCTCAGAAAGTTTGTTTCTGACATTCTAACAGCTCAATTAGAGCATTTTAGTAATGAACAGTGTTCTTTGTCAAAACTGACATTCTCATCATCCACTGATGCACTTTGTCACAAAATGCAGTTTTATGCTCAGAAAGCTTGTTTCTGACATTCTAACAGCTCAAGTAGAGCATTTTAGTAATGATCAGTGTTCTTTGTCAAAAGTGACATTCTCATCATCCACTGATTCACTTTGTCACAAAATGCAGTTCTCAGCTCAGAAAGCTTGTTTCTGACATTCTAACAGCTCAATTAGAGAATTTTAGTAATGAACAGTGTTCTTTGTCAAAACTGACATTCTCATCATCCACTGATGAACTATGTCACAAAATGCAGTTCTCAGCTCAGAAATCTTGTTTCTGACATTCTAACAGCTCAATTGGAGCATTTTAGTGATGATCAGTGTTCTTTGTCAAAACTGACATTCTCATCATCCACTGATTCACTTTGTCACAAAATGCATTTCTCAGCTCAGAAAGCTTGTTTCTGACATTCTAACAGCTCAATTAGAGCATTTTAGTAATGAACAGTGTTCTTTGTCAAAACTGACATTCTCATCATCCACTGATGCACTTTGTCACAAAATGCAGTTTTATGCTCAGAAAGCTTGTTTCTGACATTCTAACAGCTCAAGTAGAGCATTTTAGTAATGATCAGTGTGCTTTGTCAAAAGTGACATTCTCATCATCCACTGATTCATTTGTCACAAAATGCAGTTCTCAGCTCAAAAAGCTTGTTTCTGACATTCTAACAGCTCAATTGGAGCATTTCAGTAATGAACAGTGTTCTTTGTCAAAACTGACATTCTCATCATCCACTGATGAACTATGTCACAAAATGCAGTTCTCAGCTCAGAAAGCTTGTTTCTGACATTCTAACAGCTCAATTAGAGCATTTTAGTAATGATCAGTGTTCTTTGTCAAAACTGACATTCTCATCATCCACTGATGAACTATGTCACAAAATGCAGTTCTCAGCTCAGAAAGCTTGTTTCTGACATTCTAACAGCTCAATTGGAGCATTTCAGTAATGAACAGTGTTCTTCGTCAAAACTGACATTCTCATCATCCACTGATGAACTATGTCACAAAATGCAGTTCTCAGCTCAGAAAGCTTGTTTCTGACATTCTAACAGCTCAATTGGATTATTTTAGTAATGATCAGTGTTCTTTGTCAAAACTGACATTCTCATCATCCACTGATGCTTTTTGTCACAAAATGCATTTCTCAGCTCAGAAAGCTTGTTTCTGACATTCTAACAGCTCAATTGGAGCATTTTAGTGATGATCAGGGTTCTTTGTCAAAACTAACATTCTCATCATCCACTGATTCACTTTGTCACAAAATGCATTTCTCAGCTCAGAAAGCTTGTTTCTGACATTCTAACAGCTCAATTGGAGCATTTCAGTAATGAACAGTGTTCTTTGTCAAAACTGACATTCTCATCATCCACTGATGAACTATGTCACAAAATGCAGTTCTCAGCTCAGAAAGCTTGTTTCTGACATTCTAACAGCTCAATTGGAGCATTTTAGTAATGATCAGTGTTCTTTGTCAAAACTGACATTCTCATCATCCACTGATGCTTTTTGTCACAAAATGCAGATTTCAGCTCAGAAAGCTTGTTTCTGACATTCTAACAGCTCAATTAGAGCATTTTAGTAATGATCAGTGTTCTCTGTCAAAAGAGACATTCTCATCATCCACTGATTCACTTTGTCACAAAATGCAGTTTTCAGCTCAGAAAGCTTGTTTCTGACATTCTAACAGCTCAATTAGAGCATTTTAGTAATGATCAGTGTTCTCTGTCAAAAGAGACATTCTCATCATCCACTGATTCACTTTGTCACAAAATGCAGTTCTCAGCTCAGAAAGCTTGTTTCTGACATTCTAACAGCTCAATTGGAGCATTTTAGTAATGATCAGTGTTCTTTGTCAAAACTGACATTCTCATCATCCACTGATTCACTTTGTCACAAAATGCAGTTCTCAGCTCAGAAAGCTTGTTTCTGACATTCTAACAGCTCAATTGGAGCATTTTAGTAATGATCAGTGTTCTTTGTCAAAACTGACATTCTCATCATCCACTGATGAACTATGTCACAAAATGCAGTTCTCAGCTCAGAAAGCTTGTTTCTGACATTCTAACAGCTCAATTGGAGCATTTTAGTGATGATCAGTGTTCTTTGTCAAAACTGACATTCTCATCATCCACTGATTCACTTTGTCACAAAATGCATTTCTCAGCTAATAAAGCTTGTTTCTGACATTCTAACAGCTCAATTAGAGCATTTTAGTAATGATCAGTGTTCCTTGTCAAAAGTGACATTCTCATCATCCACTGATGCACTTTGTCACAAAATGCAGTTTTATGCTCAGAAAGCTTGTTTCTGACATTCTAACAGCTCAAGTAGAGCATTTTAGTAATGATCAGTGTGCTTTGTCAAAAGTGACATTCTCATCATCCACTGATTCATTTGTCACAAAATGCAGTTCTCAGCTCAAAAAGCTTGTTTCTGACATTCTATTAGCTCAATTGGAGCATTTCAGTAATGAACAGTGTTCTTTGTCAAAACTGACATTCTCATCATCCACTGATGAACTATGTCACAAAATGCAGTTCTCAGCTCAGAAAGCTTGTTTCTGACATTCTAACAGCTCAATTAGAGCATTTTAGTAATGATCAGTGTTCTTTGTCAAAACTGACATTCTCATCATCCACTGATGAACTATGTCACAAAATGCAGTTCTCAGCTCAGAAAGCTTGTTTCTGACATTCTAACAGCTCAATTGGAGCATTTCAGTAATGAACAGTGTTCTTCGTCAAAACTGACATTCTCATCATCCACTGATGAACTATGTCACAAAATGCAGTTCTAAGCTCAGAAAGCTTGTTTCTGACATTCTAACAGCTCAATTGGATTATTTTAGTAATGATCAGTGTTCTTTGTCAAAACTGACATTCTCATCATCCACTGATGCTTTTTGTCACAAAATGCATTTCTCAGCTCAGAAAGCTTGTTTCTGACATTCTAACAGCTCAATTGGAGCAATTCAGTAATGAACAGTGTTCTTTGTCAAAACTGACATTCTCATCATCCACTGATGAACTATGTCACAAAATGCAGTTCTCAGCTCAGAAAGCTTGTTTCTGACATTCTAACAGCTCAATTGGAGCATTTTAGTAATGATCAGTGTTCTTTGTCAAAACTGACATTATCATCATCCACTGATGCTTTTTGTCACAAAATGCAGATTTCAGCTCAGAAAGCTTGTTTCTGACATTCTAACAGCTCAATTAGAGCATTTTAGTAATGATCAGTGTTCTCTGTCAAAAGAGACATTCTCATCATCCACTGATTCACTTTGTCACAAAATGCAGTTTTCAGCTCAGAAAGCTTGTTTCTGACATTCTAACAGCTCAATTAGAGCATTTTAGTAATGATCAGTGTTCTCTGTCAAAAGAGACATTCTCATCATCCACTGATTCACTTTGTCACAAAATGCAGTTCTCAGCTCAGAAAGCTTGTTTCTGACATTCTAACAGCTCAATTGGAGCATTTTAGTAATGATCAGTGTTCTTTGTCAAAACTGACATTCTCATCATCCACTGATTCACTTTGTCACAAAATGCAGTTCTCAGCTCAGAAAGCTTGTTTCTGACATTCTAACAGCCCAATTAGAGCATTTTAGTAATGAACAGTGTTCTTTGTCAAAACTGACATTCTCATCATCCACTGATGCACTTTGTCAAAAAAATGCAGTTTTCAGCTCAGAAAGCTTGTTTCTGACATTCTAACAGCTCAATTGGAGCATTTTAGTAATGATCAGTGTTCTTTGTCAAAACTGACATTCTCATCATCCACTGATTCACTTTGTCACAAAATGCAGTTCTCAGCTCAGAAAGCTTGTTTCTGACATTCTAACAGCTCAATTGGAGCATTTTAGTAATGATCAGTGTTCTTTGTCAAAACTGACATTCTCATCATCCACTGATTCACTTTGTCACAAAATGCAGTTCTCAGCTCAGAAAGCTTGTTTCTGACATTCTAACAGCTCAATTGGAGCATTTTAGTGATGATCAGTGTTCTTTGTCAAAACTGACATTATCATCATCCACTGATTCACTTTGTCACAAAATGCATTTCTTAGCTCAGAAAGCTTGTTTCTGACATTCTAACAGCTCAATTGGAGCATTTTAGTAATGATCAGTGTTCTTTGTCAAAACTGACATTCTCATCATCCACTGATGAACTATGTCACAAAATGCAGTTCTCAGCTCAGAAAGCTTGTTTCTGACATTCTAACAGCTCAATTGGAGCATTTTAGTGATGATCAGTGTTCTTTGTCAAAACTGACATTCTCATCATCCACTGATTCACTTTGTCACAAAATGCATTTCTCAGCTAATAAAGCTTGTTTCTGACATTCTAACAGCTCAATTGGAGCATTTTAGTAATGATCAGTGTTTTTGTCAAAACTGACATTCTCATCATCCACTGATTCACTTTGTCACAAAATGCAGCTCTCAGCTCAGAAAGCTTGTTTCTGACATTCTAACAGCTCAATTGGAGCATTTCAGTAATGAACAGTGTTCTTTGTCAAAACTGACATTCTCATCATCCACTGATGCACTTTGTCACAAAATGCATTTCTCAGCTCAGAAAGCTTGTTTCTGACATTCTAACAGCTCAATTGGAGCATTTCAGTAATGAACAGTGTTCTTTGTCAAAACTGACATTCTCATCATCCACTGATGAACTATGTCACAAAATGCAGTTCTCATCTCAGAAAGCTTGTTTCTGACATTCTAACAGCTCAATTGGAGCCTTTTAGTAATGATCAGTGTTCTTTGTCAAAACTGAAATTCTCATCATCCACTGATTCTTTTGTCACAAAATGCAGTTCTCAGCTCAGAAAGCTTGTTTCTGACATTCTTACAGCTCAATTGGAGCATTTCAGTAATGAACAGTGTTCTTTGTCAAAACTGACATTCTCATCATCCACTGATGAACTATGTCACAAAATGCAGTTCTCAGCTCAGAAAGCTTGTTTCTGACATTCTAACAGCTCAATTGGAGCATTTCAGTAATGAACAGTGTTCTTTGTCAAAACTGACATTCTCATCATCCACTGATGAACTATGTCACAAAATGCAGTTCTCAGCTCAAAAAGCTTGTTTCTGACATTCTAACAGCTCAATTGGAGCCTTTTAGTAATGATCAGTGTTCTTTGTCAAAACTGAAATTCTCATCATCCACTGATGCTTTTTGTCACAAAATGCAGTTTTCAGCTCAGAAAGCTTGTTTCTGACATTCTAACAGCTCAATTAGAGCATTTTAGTAATGATCAGTGTTCTTTGTCAAAAGTGACATTCTCATCATCCACTGATTCACTTTGTCACAAAATGCAGTTTTCAGCTCAGAAAGCTTGTTTCTGACATTCTAACAGCTCAATTAGAGCATTTTAGTAATGAACAGTGTTCTTTGTCAAAACTGACATTCTCATCATCCACTGATTCACTTTGTCACAAAATGCATTTCTCAGCTCAGAAAGCTTGTTTCTGACATTCTAACAGCTCAAGTAGAGCATTTTAGTAATGATCAGTGTTCTTTGTCAAAACTGACATTCTCATCATCCACTGATTCACTTTGTCACAAAATGCATTTCTCAGCTCAGAAAGTTTGTTTCTGACATTCTAACAGCTCAATTAGAGCATTTTAGTAATGAACAGTGTTCTTTGTCAAAACTGACATTCTCATCATCCACTGATGCACTTTGTCACAAAATGCAGTTTTATGCTCAGAAAGCTTGTTTCTGACATTCTAACAGCTCAAGTAGAGCATTTTAGTAATGATCAGTGTTCTTTGTCAAAAGTGACATTCTCATCATCCACTGATTCACTTTGTCACAAAATGCAGTTCTCAGCTCAGAAAGCTTGTTTCTGACATTCTAACAGCTCAATTAGAGAATTTTAGTAATGAACAGTGTTCTTTGTCAAAACTGACATTGTCATCATCCACTGATGAACTATGTCACAAAATGCAGTTCTCAGCTCAGAAATCTTGTTTCTGACATTCTAACAGCTCAATTGGAGCATTTTAGTGATGATCAGTGTTCTTTGTCAAAACTGACATTCTCATCATCCACTGATTCACTTTGTCACAAAATGCATTTCTCAGCTCAGAAAGCTTGTTTCTGACATTCTAACAGCTCAATTAGAGCATTTTAGTAATGAACAGTGTTCTTTGTCAAAACTGACATTCTCATCATCCACTGATGCACTTTGTCACAAAATGCAGTTTTATGCTCAGAAAGCTTGTTTCTGACATTCTAACAGCTCAAGTAGAGCATTTTAGTAATGATCAGTGTGCTTTGTCAAAAGTGACATTCTCATCATCCACTGATTCATTTGTCACAAAATGCAGTTCTCAGCTCAAAAAGCTTGTTTCTGACATTCTAACAGCTCAATTGGAGCATTTCAGTAATGAACAGTGTTCTTTGTCAAAACTGACATTCTCATCATCCACTGATGAACTATGTCACAAAATGCAGTTCTCAGCTCAGAAAGCTTGTTTCTGACATTCTAACAGCTCAATTGGAGCATTTCAGTAATGAACAGTGTTCTTCGTCAAAACTGACATTCTCATCATCCACTGATGCTTTTTGTCACAAAATGCATTTCTCAGCTCAGAAAGCTTGTTTCTGACATTCTAACAGCTCAATTGGAGCATTTCAGTAATGAACAGTGTTCTTTGTCAAAACTGACATTCTCATCATCCACTGATGAACTATGTCACAAAATGCAGTTCTCAGCTCAGAAAGCTTGTTTCTGACATTCTAACAGCTCAATTGGAGCATTTTAGTAATGATCAGTGTTCTTTGTCAAAACTGACATTCTCATCATCCACTGATGCTTTTTGTCACAAAATGCAGATTTCAGCTCAGAAAGCTTGTTTCTGACATTCTAACAGCTCAATTAGAGCATTTTAGTAATGATCAGTGTTCTCTGTCAAAAGAGACATTCTCATCATCCACTGATTCACTTTGTCACAAAATGCAGTTTTCAGCTCAGAAAGCTTGTTTCTGACATTCTAACAGCTCAATTAGAGCATTTTAGTAATGATCAGTGTTCTCTGTCAAAAGAGACATTCTCATCATCCACTGATTCACTTTGTCACAAAATGCAGTTCTCAGCTCAGAAAGCTTGTTTCTGACATTCTAACAGCTCAATTGGAGCATTTTAGTAATGATCAGTGTTCTTTGTCAAAACTGACATTCTCATCATCCACTGATTCACTTTGTCACAAAATGCAGTTCTCAGCTCAGAAAGCTTGTTTCTGACATTCTAACAGCTCAATTAGAGCATTTTAGTAATGAACAGTGTTCTTTGTCAAAACTGACATTCTCATCATCCACTGATGCACTTTGTCAAAAAAATGCAGTTTTCAGCTCAGAAAGCTTGTTTCTGACATTCTAACAGCTCAATTGGAGCATTTTAGTAATGATCAGTGTTCTTTGTCAAAACTGACATTCTCATCATCCACTGATTCACTTTGTCACAAAATGCAGTTCTCAGCTCAGAAAGCTTGTTTCTGACATTCTAACAGCTCAATTGGAGCATTTTAGTAATGATCAGTGTTCTTTGTCAAAACTGACATTCTCATCATCCACTGATTCACTTTGTCACAAAATGCAGTTCTCAGCTCAGAAAGCTTGTTTCTGACATTCTAACAGCTCAATTGGAGCATTTTAGTGATGATCAGTGTTCTTTGTCAAAACTGACATTCTCATCATCCACTGATTCACTTTGTCACAAAATGCATTTCTCAGCTCAGAAAGCTTGTTTCTGACATTTTAACAGCTCAATTGGAGCATTTCAGTAATGAACAGTGTTCTTTGTCAAAACTGACATTCTCATCATCCACTGATGCACTTTGTCACAAAATGCATTTCTCAGCTCAGAAAGCTTGTTTCTGACATTCTAACAGCTCAATTGGAGCATTTCAGTAATGAACAGTGTTCTTTGTCAAAACTGACATTCTCATCATCCACTGATGAACTATGTCACAAAATGCAGTTCTCAGCTCAGAAAGCTTGTTTCTGACATTCTAACAGCTCAATTGGAGAATTTTAGTAATGATCAGTGTTCTTTGTCAAAACTGACATTCTCATCATCCACTGATGAACTATGTCACAAAATGCAGTTCTCAGCTCAGAAAGCTTGTTTCTGACATTCTAACAGCTCAATTGAAGCATTTTAGTGATGATCAGTGTTCTTTGTCAAAACTGACATTCTCATCATCCACTGATTCACTTTGTCACAAAATGCATTTCTCAGCTAATAAAGCTTGTTTCTGACATTCTAACAGCTCAATTAGAGCATTTTAGTAATGATCAGTGTTCCTTGTCAAAAGTGACATTCTCATCATCCACTGATTCACTTTGTCACAAAATGCAGTTTTCAGCTCAGAAAGCTTGTTTCTGACATTCTAACAGCTCAATTAGAGCATTTTAGTAATGAACAGTGTTCTTTGTCAAAACTGACATTCTCATCATCCACTGATGCACTTTGTCAAAAAAATGCAGTTTTCAGCTCAGAAAGCTTGTTTCTGACATTCTAACAGCTCAATTGGAGCATTTTAGTAATGATCAGTGTTTTTGTCAAAACTGACATTCTCATCATCCACTGATTCACTTTGTCACAAAATGCAGCTCTCAGCTCAGAAAGCTTGTTTCTGACATTCTAACAGCTCAATTGGAGCATTTCAGTAATGAACAGTGTTCTTTGTCAAAACTGACATTCTCATCATCCACTGATGCACTTTGTCACAAAATGCATTTCTCAGCTCAGAAAGCTTGTTTCTGACATTCTAACAGCTCAATTGGAGCATTTCAGTAATGAACAGTGTTCTTTGTCAAAACTGACATTCTCATCATCCACTGATGAACTATGTCACAAAATGCAGTTCTCATCTCAGAAAGCTTGTCTCTGACATTCTAACAGCTCAATTGGAGCCTTTTAGTAATGATCAGTGTTCTTTGTCAAAACTGAAATTCTCATCATCCACTGATGCTTTTGTCACAAAATGCAGTTCTCAGCTCAGAAAGCTTGTTTCTGACATTCTTACAGCTCAATTGGAGCATTTCAGTAATGAACAGTGTTCTTTGTCAAAACTGACATTCTCATCATCCACTGATGAAATATGTCACAAAATGCAGTTCTCAGCTCAAAAAGCTTGTTTCTGACATTCTAACAGCTCAATTGGAGCATTTTAGTAATGATCAGTGTTCTTTGTCAAAACTGAAATTCTCATCATCCACTGATTCACTTTGTCACAAAATGCAGTTCTCAGCTCAGAAAGCTTGTTTCTGACATTCTAACAGCTCAATTGGAGCATTTTAGTGATGATCAGTGTTCTTTGTCAAAACTGACATTCTCATCATCCACTGATTCACTTTGTCACAAAATGCATTTCTCAGCTCAGAAAGCTTGTTTCTGACATTTTAACAGCTCAATCGGAGCATTTCAGTAATGAACAGTGTTCTTTGTCAAAACTGACATTCTCATCATCCACTGATGCACTTTGTCACAAAATGCATTTCTCAGCTCAGAAAGCTTGTTTCTGACATTCTAACAGCTCAATTGGAGCATTTCAGTAATGAACAGTGTTCTTTGTCAAAACTGACATTCTCATCATCCACTGATGAACTATGTCACAAAATGCAGTTCTCAGCTCAGAAAGCTTGTTTCTGACATTCTAACAGCTCAATTGGAGCATTTTAGTAATGATCAGTGTTCTTTGTCAAAACTGACATTCTCATCATCCACTGATGAACTATGTCACAAAATGCAGTTCTCAGCTCAGAAAGCTTGTTTCTGACATTCTAACAGCTCAATTGGAGCATTTTAGTGATGATCAGTGTTCTTTGTCAAAACTGACATTCTCATCATCCACTGATTCACTTTGTCACAAAATGCATTTCTCAGCTAATAAAGCTTGTTTCTGACATTCTAACAGCTCAATTAGAGCATTTTAGTAATGATCAGTGTTCCTTGTCAAAAGTGACATTCTCATCATCCACTGATTCACTTTGTCACAAAATGCAGTTTTCAGCTCAGAAAGCTTGTTTCTGACATTCTAACAGCTCAATTAGAGCATTTTAGTAATGAACAGTGTTCTTTGTCAAAACTGACATTCTCATCATCCACTGATGCACTTTGTCAAAAAAATGCAGTTTTCAGCTCAGAAAGCTTGTTTCTGACATTCTAACAGCTCAATTGGAGCATTTTAGTAATGATCAGTGTTTTTGTCAAAACGTACATTCTCATCATCCACTGATTCACTTTGTCACAAAATGCAGCTCTCAGCTCAGAAAGCTTGTTTCTGACATTCTAACAGCTCAATTGGAGCATTTCAGTAATGAACAGTGTTCTTTGTCAAAACTGACATTCTCATCATCCACTGATGAACTATGTCACAAAATGCAGTTCTCAGCTCAGAAAGCTTGTTTCTGACATTCTAACAGCTCAATTGGAGCCTTTTAGTAATGATCAGTGTTCTTTGTCAAAACTGAAATTCTCATCATCCACTGATGCTTTTGTCACAAAATGCAGTTCTCAGCTCAGAAAGCTTGTTTCTGACATTCTTACAGCTCAATTGGAGCATTTCAGTAATGAACAGTGTTCTTTGTCAAAACTGACATTCTCATCATCCACTGATGAACTATGTCACAAAATGCAGTTCTCAGCTCAGAAAGCTTGTTTCTGACATTCTAACAGCTCAATTGGAGCCTTTTAGTAATGATCAGTGTTCTTTGTCAAAAGTGACATTCTCATCATCCACTGATTCACTTTGTCACAAAATGCAGTTTTCAGCTCAGAAAGCTTGTTTCTGACATTCTAACAGCTCAATTAGAGCATTTTAGTAATGAACAGTGTTCTTTGTCAAAACTGACATTCTCATCATCCACTGATTCACTTTGTCACAAAATGCATTTCTCAGCTCAGAAAGCTTGTTTCTGACATTCTAACAGCTCAAGTAGAGCATTTTAGTAATGATCAGTGTTCTTTGTCAAAACTGACATTCTCATCATCCACTGATTCACTTTGTCACAAAATGCATTTCTCAGCTCAGAAAGTTTGTTTCTGACATTCTAACAGCTCAATTAGAGCATTTTAGTAATGAACAGTGTTCTTTGTCAAAACTGAAATTCTCATCATCCACTGATGCACTTTGTCACAAAATGCAGTTTTCAGCTCAGAAAGCTTGTTTCTGACATTCTAACAGCTCAAGTAGAGCATTTTAGTAATGATCAGTGTTCTTTGTCAAAAGTGACATTCTCATCATCCACTGATTCACTTTGTCACAAAATGCAGTTCTCAGCTCAGAAAGCTTGTTTCTGACATTCTAACAGCTCAATTAGAGAATTTTAGTAATGAACAGTGTTCTTTGTCAAAACTGACATTCTCATCATCCACTGATGAACTATGTCACAAAATGCAGTTCTCAGCTCAGAAATCTTGTTTCTGACATTCTAACAGCTCAATTGGAGCATTTTAGTGATGATCAGTGTTCTTTGTCAAAACTGACATTCTCATCATCCACTGATTCACTTTGTCACAAAATGCATTTCTCAGCTCAGAAAGCTTGTTTCTGACATTCTAACAGCTCAATTAGAGCATTTTAGTAATGAACAGTGTTCTTTGTCAAAACTGACATTCTCATCATCCACTGATGCACTTTGTCACAAAATGCAGTTTTATGCTCAGAAAGCTTGTTTCTGACATTCTAACAGCTCAAGTAGAGCATTTTAGTAATGATCAGTGTGCTTTGTCAAAAGTGACATTCTCATCATCCACTGATTCACTTTGTCACAAAATGCAGTTCTCAGCTCAGAAAGCTTGTTTCTGACATTCTAACAGCTCAATTGGAGCATTTTAGTAATGATCAGTGTTCTTTGTCAAAACTGACATTCTCATCATCCACTGATGAACTATGTCACAAAATGCAGTTCTCAGCTCAGAAAGCTTGTTTCTGACATTCTAACAGCTCAATTGGAGCATTTTAGTGATGATCAGTGTTCTTTGTCAAAACTGACATTCTCATCATCCACTGATTCACTTTGTCACAAAATGCATTTCTCAGCTAATAAAGCTTGTTTCTGACATTCTAACAGCTCAATTAGAGCATTTTAGTAATGATCAGTGTTCCTTGTCAAAAGTGACATTCTCATCATCCACTGATGCACTTTGTCACAAAATGCAGTTTTATGCTCAGAAAGCTTGTTTCTGACATTCTAACAGCTCAAGTAGAGCATTTTAGTAATGATCAGTGTGCTTTGTCAAAAGTGACATTCTCATCATCCACTGATTCATTTGTCACAAAATGCAGTTCTCAGCTCAAAAAGCTTGTTTCTGACATTCTAACAGCTCAATTGGAGCATTTCAGTAATGAACAGTGTTCTTTGTCAAAACTGACATTCTCATCATCCACTGATGAACTATGTCACAAAATGCAGTTCTCAGCTCAGAAAGCTTGTTTCTGACATTCTAACAGCTCAATTAGAGCATTTTAGTAATGATCAGTGTTCTTTGTCAAAACTGACATTCTCATCATCCACTGATGAACTATGTCACAAAATGCAGTTCTCAGCTCAGAAAGCTTGTTTCTGACATTCTAACAGCTCAATTGGAGCATTTCAGTAATGAACAGTGTTCTTCGTCAAAACTGACATTCTCATCATCCACTGATGAACTATGTCACAAAATGCAGTTCTCAGCTCAGAAAGCTTGTTTCTGACATTCTAACAGCTCAATTGGATTATTTTAGTAATGATCAGTGTTCTTTGTCAAAACTGACATTCTCATCATCCACTGATGCTTTTTGTCACAAAATGCATTTCTCAGCTCAGAAAGCTTGTTTCTGACATTCTAACAGCTCAATTGGAGCATTTTAGTGATGATCAGTGTTCTTTGTCAAAACTGACATTCTCATCATCCACTGATTCACTTTGTCACAAAATGCATTTCTCAGCTCAGAAAGCTTGTTTCTGACATTCTAACAGCTCAATTGGAGCATTTCAGTAATGAACAGTGTTCTTTGTCAAAACTGACATTCTCATCATCCACTGATGAACTATGTCACAAAATGCAGTTCTCAGCTCAGAAAGCATGTTTCTGACATTCTAACAGCTCAATTGGAGCATTTTAGTAATGATCAGTGTTCTTTGTCAAAACTGACATTCTCATCATCCACTGATGCTTTTTGTCACAAAATGCAGATTTCAGCTCAGAAAGCTTGTTTCTGACATTCTAACAGCTCAATTAGAGCATTTTAGTAATGATCAGTGTTCTCTGTCAAAAGAGACATTCTCATCATCCACTGATTCACTTTGTCACAAAATGCAGTTTTCAGCTCAGAAAGCTTGTTTCTGACATTCTAACAGCTCAATTAGAGCATTTTAGTAATGATCAGTGTTCTCTGTCAAAAGAGACATTCTCATCATCCACTGATTCACTTTGTCACAAAATGCAGTTCTCAGCTCAGAAAGCTTGTTTCTGACATTCTAACAGCTCAATTGGAGCATTTTAGTAATGATCAGTGTTCTTTGTCAAAACTGACATTCTCATCATCCACTGATTCACTTTGTCACAAAATGCAGTTCTCAGCTCAGAAAGCTTGTTTCTGACATTCTAACAGCTCAATTGGAGCATTTTAGTAATGATCAGTGTTCTTTGTCAAAACTGACATTCTCATCATCCACTGATTCACTTTGTCACAAAATGCAGTTCTCAGCTCAGAAAGCTTGTTTCTGACATTCTAACAGCTCAATTGGAGCATTTTAGTGATGATCAGTGTTCTTTGTCAAAACTGACATTCTCATCATCCACTGATTCACTTTGTCACAAAATGCATTTCTCAGCTCAGAAAGCTTGTTTCTGACATTTTAACAGCTCAATTGGAGCATTTCAGTAATGAACAGTGTTCTTTGTCAAAACTGACATTCTCATCATCCACTGATGCACTTTGTCACAAAATGCATTTCTCAGCTCAGAAAGCTTGTTTCTGACATTCTAACAGCTCAATTGGAGCATTTCAGTAATGAACAGTGTTCTTTGTCAAAACTGACATTCTCATCATCCACTGATGAACTATGTCACAAAATGCAGTTCTCAGCTCAGAAAGCTTGTTTCTGACATTCTAACAGCTCAATTGGAGCATTTTAGTAATGATCAGTGTTCTTTGTCAAAACTGACATTCTCATCATCCACTGATGAACTATGTCACAAAATGCAGTTCTCAGCTCAGAAAGCTTGTTTCTGACATTCTAACAGCTCAATTGAAGCATTTTAGTGATGATCAGTGTTCTTTGTCAAAACTGACATTCTCATCATCCACTGATTCACTTTGTCACAAAATGCATTTCTCAGCTAATAAAGCTTGTTTCTGACATTCTAACAGCTCAATTAGAGCATTTTAGTAATGATCAGTGTTCCTTGTCAAAAGTGACATTCTCATCATCCACTGATTCACTTTGTCACAAAATGCAGTTTTCAGCTCAGAAAGCTTGTTTCTGACATTCTAACAGCTCAATTAGAGCATTTTAGTAATGAACAGTGTTCTTTGTCAAAACTGACATTCTCATCATCCACTGATGCACTTTGTCAAAAAAATGCAGTTTTCAGCTCAGAAAGCTTGTTTCTGACATTCTAACAGCTCAATTGGAGCATTTTAGTAATGATCAGTGTTTTTGTCAAAACTGACATTCTCATCATCCACTGATTCACTTTGTCACAAAATGCAGCTCTCAGCTCAGAAAGCTTGTTTCTGACATTCTAACAGCTCAATTGGAGCATTTCAGTAATGAACAGTGTTCTTTGTCAAAACTGACATTCTCATCATCCACTGATGCACTTTGTCACAAAATGCATTTCTCAGCTCAGAAAGCTTGTTTCTGACATTCTAACAGCTCAATTGGAGCATTTCAGTAATGAACAGTGTTCTTTGTCAAAACTGACATTCTCATCATCCACTGATGAACTATGTCACAAAATGCAGTTCTCATCTCAGAAAGCTTGTTTCTGACATTCTAACGGCTCAATTGGAGCCTTTTAGTAATGATCAGTGTTCTTTGTCAAAACTGAAATTCTCATCATCCACTGATGCTTTTGTCACAAAATGCAGTTCTCAGCTCAGAAAGCTTGTTTCTGACATTCTTACAGCTCAATTGGAGCATTTCAGTAATGAACAGTGTTCTTTGTCAAAACTGACATTCTCATCATCCACTGATGAACTATGTCACAAAATGCAGTTCTCAGCTCAGAAAGCTTGTTTCTGACATTCTAACAGCTCAATTGGAGCATTTCAGTAATGAACAGTGTTCTTTGTCAAAACTGACATTCTCATCATCCACTGATGAACTATGTCACAAAATGCAGTTCTCAGCTCAAAAAGCTTGTTTCTGACATTCTAACAGCTCAATTGGAGCCTTTTAGTAATGATCAGTGTTCTTTGTCAAAACTGAAATTCTCATCATCCACTGATGCTTTTTGTCACAAAATGCAGTTTTCAGCTCAGAAAGTTTGTTTCTGATATTCTAACAGCTCAATTAGAGCATTTTAGTAATGATCAGTGTTCTTTGTCAAAAGTGACATTCTCATCATCCACTGATTCACTTAGTCACAAAATGCAGTTTTCAGCTCAGAAAGCTTGTTTCTGACATTCTAACAGCTCAATTAGAGCATTTTAGTAATGAACAGTGTTCTTTGTCAAAACTGACATTCTCATCATCCACTGATTCACTTTGTCACAAAATGCATTTCTCAGCTCAGAAAGCTTGTTTCTGACATTCTAACAGCTCAAGTAGAGCATTTTAGTAATGATCAGTGTTCTTTGTCAAAACTGATATTCTCATCATCCACTGATTCACTTTGTCACAAAATGCATTTCTCAGCTCAGAAAGTTTGTTTCTGACATTCTAACAGCTCAATTAGAGCATTTTAGTAATGAACAGTGTTCTTTGTCAAAACTGACATTCTCATCATCCACTGATGCACTTTGTCACAAAATGCATTTCTCAGCTCAGAAAGTTTGTTTCTGACATTCTAACAGCTCAATTAGAGCATTTTAGTAATGATCAGTGTTCTTTGTCAAAAGTGACATTCTCATCATCCACTGATTCACTTTGTCACAAAATGCAGTTCTCAGCTCAGAAAGCTTGTTTCTGACATTCTAACAGCTCAATTGGAGCATTTCAGTAATGAACAGTGTTCTTTGTCAAAACTGACATTCTCATCATCCACTGATGAACTATGTCACAAAATGCAGTTCTCAGCTCAGAAATCTTGTTTCTGACATTCTAACAGCTCAATTGGAGCATTTTAGTGATGATCAGTGTTCTTTGTCAAAACTGACATTCTCATCATCCACTGATTCACTTTGTCACAAAATGCATTTCTCAGCTCAGAAAGCTTGTTTCTGACATTCTAACAGCTCAATTAGAGCATTTTAGTAATGATCAGTGTTCTTTGTCAAAAGTGACATTCTCATCATCCACTGATTCACTTTGTCACAAAATGCAGTTCTCAGCTCAGAAAGCTTGTTTCTGACATTCTAACAGCTCAATTAGAGAATTTTAGTAATGAACAGTGTTCTTTGTCAAAACTGACATTCTCATCATCCACTGATGAACTATGTCACAAAATGCAGTTCTCAGCTCAGAAATCTTGTTTCTGACATTCTAACAGCTCAATTGGAGCATTTAAGTGATGATCAGTGTTCTTTGTCAAAACTGACATTCTCATCATCCACTGATTCACTTTGTCACAAAATGCATTTCTCAGCTCAGAAAGCTTGTTTCTGACATTCTAACAGCTCAATTAGAGCATTTTAGTAATGAACAGTGTTCTTTGTCAAAACTGACATTCTCATCATCCACTGATGCACTTTGTCACAAAATGCAGTTTTATGCTCAGAAAGCTTGTTTCTGACATTCTAACAGCTCAATTGGAGCATTTTAGTAATGATCAGTGTGCTTTGTCAAAAGTGACATTCTCATCATCCACTGATTCATTTGTCACAAAATGCAGTTCTCAGCTCAAAAAGCTTGTTTCTGACATTCTAACAGCTCAATTGGAGCATTTCAGTAATGAACAGTGTTCTTTGTCAAAACTGACATTCTCATCATCCACTGATGAACTATGTCACAAAATGCAGTTCTCAGCTCAGAAAGCTTGTTTCTGACATTCTAACAGCTCAATTGGAGCATTTCAGTAATGAACAGTGTTCTTCGTCAAAACTGACATTCTCATCATCCACTGATGCTTTTTGTCACAAAATGCATTTCTCAGCTCAGAAAGCTTGTTTCTGACATTCTAACAGCTCAATTGGAGCATTTTAGTGATGATCAGTGTTCTTTGTCAAAACTGACATTCTCATCATCCACTGATTCACTTTGTCACAAAATGCATTTCTCAGCTCAGAAAGCTTGTTTCTGACATTCTAACAGCTCAATTGGAGCATTTCAGTAATGAACAGTGTTCTTTGTCAAAACTGACATTCTCATCATCCACTGATGAACTATGTCACAAAATGCAGTTCTCAGCTCAGAAAGCTTGTTTCTGACATTCTAACAGCTCAATTGGAGCATTTTAGTAATGATCAGTGTTCTTTGTCAAAACTGACATTCTCATCATCCACTGATGCTTTTTGTCACAAAATGCAGTTTTCAGCTCAGAAAGCTTGTTTCTGACATTCTAACAGCTCAATTAGAGCATTTTAGTAATGATCAGTGTTCTCTGTCAAAAGAGACATTCTCATCATCCACTGATTCACTTTGTCACAAAATGCAGTTTTCAGCTCAGAAAGCTTGTTTCTGACATTCTAACAGCTCAATTAGAGCATTTTAGTAATGATCAGTGTTCTCTGTCAAAAGAGACATTCTCATCATCCACTGATTCACTTTGTCACAAAATGCAGTTCTCAGCTCAGAAAGCTTGTTTCTGACATTCTAACAGCTCAATTGGAGCATTTTAGTAATGATCAGTGTTCTTTGTCAAAACTGACATTCTCATCATCCACTGATTCACTTTGTCACAAAATGCAGTTCTCAGCTCAGAAAGCTTGTTTCTGACATTCTAACAGCTCAATTAGAGCATTTTAGTAATGAACAGTGTTCTTTGTCAAAACTGACATTCTCATCATCCACTGATGCACTTTGTCAAAAAAATGCAGTTTTCAGCTCAGAAAGCTTGTTTCTGACATTCTAACAGCTCAATTAGAGCATTTTAGTAATGATCAGTGTTCTCTGTCAAAAGAGACATTCTCATCATCCACTGATTCACTTTGTCACAAAATGCAGTTCTCAGCTCAGAAAGCTTGTTTCTGACATTCTAACAGCTCAATTGGAGCATTTTAGTAATGATCAGTGTTCTTTGTCAAAACTGACATTCTCATCATCCACTGATTCACTTTGTCACAAAATGCAGTTCTCAGCTCAGAAAGCTTGTTTCTGACATTCTAACAGCTCAATTAGAGCATTTTAGTAATGAACAGTGTTCTTTGTCAAAACTGACATTCTCATCATCCACTGATTCACTTTGTCACAAAATGCATTTCTCAGCTCAGAAAGCTTGTTTCTGACATTTTAACAGCTCAATTGGAGCATTTCAGTAATGAACAGTGTTCTTTGTCAAAACTGACATTCTCATCATCCACTGATGCACTTTGTCACAAAATGCATTTCTCAGCTCAGAAAGCTTGTTTCTGACATTCTAACAGCTCAATTGGAGCATTTCAGTAATGAACAGTGTTCTTTGTCAAAACTGACATTCTCATCATCCACTGATGAACTATGTCACAAAATGCAGTTCTCAGCTCAGAAAGCTTGTTTCTGACATTCTAACAGCTCAATTGGAGCATTTTAGTAATGATCAGTGTTCTTTGTCAAAACTGACATTCTCATCATCCACTGATGAACTATGTCACAAAATGCAGTTCTCAGCTCAGAAAGCTTGTTTCTGACATTCTAACAGCTCAATTGGAGCATTTTAGTGATGATCAGTGTTCTTTGTCAAAACTGACATTCTCATCATCCACTGATTCACTTTGTCACAAAATGCATTTCTCAGCTAATAAAGCTTGTTTCTGACATTCTAACAGCTCAATTAGAGCATTTTAGTAATGATCAGTGTTCCTTGTCAAAAGTGACATTCTCATCATCCACTGATTCACTTTGTCACAAAATGCAGTTTTCAGCTCAGAAAGCTTGTTTCTGACATTCTAACAGCTCAATTAGAGCATTTTAGTAATGAACAGTGTTCTTTGTCAAAACTGACATTCTCATCATCCACTGATGCACTTTGTCAAAAAAATGCAGTTTTCAGCTCAGAAAGCTTGTTTCTGACATTCTAACAGCTCAATTGGAGCATTTTAGTAATGATCAGTGTTTTTGTCAAAACGTACATTCTCATCATCCACTGATTCACTTTGTCACAAAATGCAGCTCTCAGCTCAGAAAGCTTGTTTCTGACATTCTAACAGCTCAATTGGAGCATTTCAGTAATGAACAGTGTTCTTTGTCAAAACTGACATTCTCATCATCCACTGATGCACTTTGTCACAAAATGCATTTCTCAGCTCAGAAAGCTTGTTTCTGACATTCTAACAGCTCAATTGGAGCATTTCAGTAATGAACAGTGTTCTTTGTCAAAACTGACATTCTCATCATCCACTGATGAACTATGTCACAAAATGCAGTTCTCATCTCAGAAAGCTTGTTTCTGACATTCTAACAGCTCAATTGGAGCCTTTTAGTAATGATCAGTGTTCTTTGTCAAAACTGAAATTCTCATCATCCACTGATGCTTTTGTCACAAAATGCAGTTCTCAGCTCAGAAAGCTTGTTTCTGACATTCTTACAGCTCAATTGGAGCATTTCAGTAATGAACAGTGTTCTTTGTCAAAACTGACATTCTCATCATCCACTGATGAACTATGTCACAAAATGCAGTTCTCAGCTCAGAAAGCTTGTTTCTGACATTCTAACAGCTCAATTGGAGCATTTCAGTAATGAACAGTGTTCTTTGTCAAAACTGACATTCTCATCATCCACTGATGAACTATGTCACAAAATGCAGTTCTCAGCTCAGAAAGCTTGTTTCTGACATTCTAACAGCTCAATTGGAGCCTTTTAGTAATGATCAGTGTTCTTTGTCAAAACTGAAATTCTCATCATCCACTGATGCTTTTTGTCACAAAATGCAGTTTTCAGCTCAGAAAGCTTGTTTCTGACATTCTAACAGCTCAATTAGAGCATTTTAGTAATGATCAGTGTTCTTTGTCAAAAGTGACATTCTCATCATCCACTGATTCACTTTGTCACAAAATGCAGTTTTCAGCTCAAAAAGCTTGTTTCTGACATTCTAACAGCTCAATTAGAGCATTTTAGTAATGAACAGTGTTCTTTGTCAAAACTGACATTCTCATCATCCACTGATTCACTTTGTCACAAAATGCATTTCTCAGCTCAGAAAGCTTGTTTCTGACATTCTAACAGCTCAAATAGAGCATTTTAGTAATGATCAGTGTTCTTTGTCAAAACTGACATTCTCATCATCCACTGATTCACTTTGTCACAAAATGCATTTCTCAGCTCAGAAAGTTTGTTTCTGACATTCTAACAGCTCAATTAGAGCATTTTAGTAATGAACAGTGTTCTTTGTCAAAACTGACATTCTCATCATCCACTGATGCACTTTGTCACAAAATGCAGTTTTATGCTCAGAAAGCTTGTTTCTGACATTCTAACAGCTCAAGTAGAGCATTTTAGTAATGATCAGTGTTCTTTGTCAAAAGTGACATTCTCATCATCCACTGATTCACTTTGTCACAAAATGCAGTTCTCAGCTCAGAAAGCTTGTTTCTGACATTCTAACAGCTCAATTAGAGAATTTTAGTAATGAACAGTGTTCTTTGTCAAAACTGACATTCTCATCATCCACTGATGAACTATGTCACAAAATGCAGTTCTCAGCTCAGAAATCTTGTTTCTGACATTCTAACAGCTCAATTGGAGCATTTTAGTGATGATCAGTGTTCTTTGTCAAAACTGACATTCTCATCATCCACTGATTCACTTTGTCACAAAATGCATTTCTCAGCTCAGAAAGCTTGTTTCTGACATTCTAACAGCTCAATTAGAGCATTTTAGTAATGAACAGTGTTCTTTGTCAAAACTGACATTCTCATCATCCACTGATGCACTTTGTCACAAAATGCAGTTTTATGCTCAGAAAGCTTGTTTCTGACATTCTAACAGCTCAAGTAGAGCATTTTAGTAATGATCAGTGTGCTTTGTCAAAAGTGACATTCTCATCATCCACTGATTCATTTGTCACAAAATGCAGTTCTCAGCTCAAAAAGCTTGTTTCTGACATTCTAACAGCTCAATTGGAGCATTTCAGTAATGAACAGTGTTCTTTGTCAAAACTGACATTCTCATCATCCACTGATGAACTATGTCACAAAATGCAGTTCTCAGCTCAGAAAGCTTGTTTCTGACATTCTAACAGCTCAATTAGAGCATTTTAGTAATGATCAGTGTTCTTTGTCAAAACTGACATTCTCATCATCCACTGATGAACTATGTCACAAAATGCAGTTCTCAGCTCAGAAAGCTTGTTTCTGACATTCTAACAGCTCAATTGGAGCATTTCAGTAATGAACAGTGTTCTTCGTCAAAACTGACATTCTCATCATCCACTGATGAACTATGTCACAAAATGCAGTTCTCAGCTCAGAAAGCTTGTTTCTGACATTCTAACAGCTCAATTGGATTATTTTAGTAATGATCAGTGTTCTTTGTCAAAACTGACATTCTCATCATCCACTGATGCTTTTTGTCACAAAATGCATTTCTCAGCTCAGAAAGCTTGTTTCTGACATTCTAACAGCTCAATTGGAGCATTTTAGTGATGATCAGTGTTCTTTGTCAAAACTGACATTCTCATCATCCACTGATTCACTTTGTCACAAAATGCATTTCTCAGCTCAGAAAGCTTGTTTCTGACATTCTAACAGCTCAATTGGAGCATTTTAGTAATGAACAGTGTTCTTTGTCAAAACTGACATTCTCATCATCCACTGATGAACTATGTCACAAAATGCAGTTCTCAGCTCAGAAAGCTTGTTTCTGACATTCTAACAGCTCAATTGGAGCATTTTAGTAATGATCAGTGTTCTTTGTCAAAACTGACATTCTCATCATCCACTGATGCTTTTTGTCACAAAATGCATTTTTCAGCTCAGAAAGCTTGTTTCTGACATTCTTACAGCTCAATTAGAGCATTTTAGTAATGATCAGTGTTCTCTGTCAAAAGAGACAGTCTCATCATCCACTGATTCACTTTGTCACAAAATGCAGTTTTCAGCTCAGAAAGCTTGTTTCTGACATTCTAACAGCTCAATTAGAGCATTTTAGTAATGATCAGTGTTCTCTGTCAAAAGAGACATTCTCATCATCCACTGATTCACTTTGTCACAAAATGCAGTTCTCAGCTCAGAAAGCTTGTTTCTGACATTCTAACAGCTCAATTGGAGCATTTTAGTAATGATCAGTGTTCTTTGTCAAAACTGACATTCTCATCATCCACTGATTCACTTTGTCACAAAATGCAGTTCTCAGCTCAGAAAGCTTGTTTCTGACAATCTAACAGCTCAATTAGAGCATTTTAGTAATGAACAGTGTTCTTTGTCAAAACTGACATTCTCATCATCCACTGATTCACTTTGTCACAAAATGCAGTTCTCAGCTCAGAAAGCTTGTTTCTGACATTCTAACAGCTCAATTGGAGCATTTTAGTAATGATCAGTGTTCTTTGTCAAAACTGACATTCTCATCATCCACTGATTCACTTTGTCACAAAATGCAGTTCTCAGCTCAGAAAGCTTGTTTCTGACATTCTAACAGCTCAATTGGAGCATTTTAGTGATGATCAGTGTTCTTTGTCAAAACTGACATTCTCATCATCCACTGATTCACTTTGTCACAAAATGCATTTCTCAGCTCAGAAAGCTTGTTTCTGACATTTTAACAGCTCAATTGGAGCATTTCAGTAATGAACAGTGTTCTTTGTCAAAACTGACATTCTCATCATCCACTGATGCACTTTGTCACAAAATGCATTTCTCAGCTCAGAAAGCTTGTTTCTGACATTCTAACAGCTCAATTGGAGCATTTCAGTAATGAACAGTGTTCTTTGTCAAAACTGACATTCTCATCATCCACTGATGAACTATGTCACAAAATGCAGTTCTCAGCTCAGAAAGCTTGTTTCTGACATTCTAACATCTCAATTGGAGCATTTTAGTAATGATCAGTGTTCTTTGTCAAAACTGACATTCTCATCATCCACTGATGAACTATGTCACAAAATGCAGTTCTCAGCTCAGAAAGCTTGTTTCTGACATTCTAACAGCTCAATTGGAGCATTTTAGTGATGATCAGTGTTCTTTGTCAAAACTGACATTCTCATCATCCACTGATTCACTTTGTCACAAAATGCAGTTCTCAGCTCAGAAAGCTTGTTTCTGACATTCTAACAGCTCAATTAGAGCATTTTAGTAATGAACAGTGTTCTTTGTCAAAAGTGACATTCTCGTCATCCACTGATGCACTTTGTCACAAAATGCAGTTTTATGCTCAGAAAGCTTGTTTCTGACATTCTAACAGCTCAATTAGAGCATTTTAGTAATGAACAGTGTTCTTTGTCAAAACTGACATTCTCATCATCCACTGATGCACTTTGTCAAAAAAATGCAGTTTTCAGCTCAGAAAGCTTGTTTCTGACATTCTAACAGCTCAATTGGAGCATTTTAGTAATGATCAGTGTTTTTGTCAAAACTGACATTCTCATCATCCACTGATTCACTTTGTCACAAAATGCAGCTCTCAGCTCAGAAAGCTTGTTTCTGACATTCTAACAGCTCAATTGGAGCATTTCAGTAATGAACAGTGTTCTTTGTCAAAACTGACATTCTCATCATCCACTGATGCACTTTGTCACAAAATGCATTTCTCAGCTCAGAAAGCTTGTTTCTGACATTCTAACAGCTCAATTGGAGCATTTCAGTAATGAACAGTGTTCTTTGTCAAAACTGACATTCTCATCATCCACTGATGAACTATGTCACAAAATGCAGTTCTCATCTCAGAAAGCTTGTTTCTGACATTCTAACAGCTCAATTGGAGCCT
>NC_136788.1:2018002-2080002 GCF_947034865.1 Barbatula barbatula
ATGCTCCAATTGAGCTGTTAGAATGTCAGAAACAAGCTTTCTGAGCTGAGAACTGCATTTTGTGACAAAGTGAATCAGTGGATGATGAGAATGTCACTTTTGACAAAGAACACTGATCATTACTAAAATGCTCCAATTGAGCTGTTAGAATGTCAGAAACAAGCTTTCTGAGCTGAAGACTGCATTTTGTGACATAGTTCATCAGTGGATGATGAGAATGTCAGTTTTGACAAAGAACACTGATCATCACTAAAATGCTCCAATTGAGCTGTTAGAATGTCAGAAACAAGCTTTCTGAGCTGAAGACTGCATTTTGTGAAAAAGTGCTTCAGTGGATGATGAGAATGTCAGTTTTGACAAAGAACACTGTTCATTACTGAAATGCTCTAATTGAGCTGTTAGAATGTCAGAAACAAGCTTTCTGAGCTGAGAACTGCATTTTGTGACATAGTTCATCAGTGGATGATGAGAATGTCAGTTTTGACAAAGAACACTGTTCATTACTAAAATGCTCTAATTGAGCTGTTAGAATGTCAGAAACAAGCTTTCTGAGCTGAGAACTGCATTTTGTGACATAGTTCATCAGTGGATGATGAGAATGTCAGTTTTGACAAAGAACACTGTTCATTACTAAAATGCTCCAATTGAGCTGTTAGAATGTCAGAAACAAGCTTTCTGAGCTGAGAAATGCATTTTGTGACATAGTTCATCAGTGGATGATGAGAATGTCAGTTTTGACAAAGAACTCTGTTCATTACTGAAATGCTCCAATTGAGCTGTTAGAATGTCAGAAACAAGCTTTCTGAGCTGAAAACTGCATTTTGTGACATAGTGAATCAGTGGATGGATGAGAATGTCACTTTTGACAAAGAACACTGTTCATTACTGAAATGCTCCAATTGAGCTGTTAGAATGTCAGAAACAAGCTTTCTGAGCTGAGAAATGCATTTTGTGACAAAGTGCATCAGTGGATGATGAGAATGTCAGTTTTGACAAAGAACACTGTTCATTACTAAAATGCTCTAATTGAGCTGTTAGAATGTCAGAAACAAGCTTTCTGAGCTGAGAACTGCATTTTGTGACAAAAAGCATCAGTGGATGATGAGAATGTCAGTTTTGACAAAGAACACTGATCATTACTAAAATGCTCCAATTGAGCTGTTAGAATGTCAGAAACAAGCTTTCTGAGCTGAGAAATGCATTTTGTGACAAAGTGCTTCAGTGGATGATGAGAATGTCAGTTTTGACAAAGAACACTGTTCATTACTAAAATGCTCTAATTGAGCTGTTAGAATGTTAGAAACAAGCTTTCTGAGCTGAGAGCTGCATTTTGTGACATAGTTCATCAGTGGATGATGAGAATGTCGGTTTTGACAAAGAACACTGATCATTACTAAAATGCTCCAATTGAGCTGTTAGAATGTCAGAAACAAGCTTTCTGAGCTGAAAACTGCATTTTGTGACATAGTTCATCAGTGGATGATGAGAATGTCAGTTTTGACAAAGAACACTGTTCATTACTAAAATGCTCTAATTGAGCTGTTAGAATGTCAGAAACAAGCTTTCTGAGTTGAGAACTGCATTTTGTGACATAGTTCATCAGTGGATGATGAGAATGTCAGTTTTGACAAAGAACACTGATCATCACTAAAATGCTCCAATTAAGCTGTTAGAATGTCAGAAACAAGCTTTCTGAGCTGAGAACTGCATTTTGTGACATAGTTCATCAGTGGATGATGAGAATGTCAGTTATGACAAAGAACACTGTTCATTACTAAAATGCTCCAATTGAGCTGTTAGAATGTCAGAAACAAGCTTTCTGAGCTGAAAACTGCATTTTGTGACAAAGTGAATCAGTGGATGGATGAGAATGTCACTTTTGACAAAGAACACTGTTCATTACTGAAATGCTCCAATTGAGCTGTTAGAATGTCAGAAACAAGCTTTCTGAGCTGAGAACTGCATTTTGTGACAAAAAGCATCAGTGGATGATGAGAATGTCAGTTTTGACAAAGAACACTGTTCATTACTAAAATGCTCTAATTGAGCTGTTAGAATGTCAGAAACAAGCTTTCTGAGCTGAGAACTGCATTTTGTGACATAGTTCATCAGTGGATGATGAGAATGTCAGTTTTGACAAAGAACACTGTTCATTACTAAAATGCTCCAATTGAGCTGTTAGAATGTCAGAAACAAGCTTTCTGAGCTGAGAAATGCATTTTGTGACATAGTTCATCAGTGGATGATGAGAATGTCAGTTTTGACAAAGAACTCTGTTCATTACTGAAATGCTCCAATTGAGCTGTTAGAATGTCAGAAACAAGCTTTCTGAGCTGAAAACTGCATTTTGTGACAAAGTGCATCAGTGGGTGATGAGAATGTCAGTTTTGACAAAGAACACTGTTCATTACTAAAATGCTCTAATTGAGCTGTTAGAATGTCAGAAACAAGCTTTCTGAGCTGAAAACTGCATTTTGTGACAAAGTGAATCAGTGGATGGATGATGAGAATGTCAGTTTTGACAAAGAACACTGATCATTACTAAAATGCTCTAATTGAGCTGTTAGAATGTCAGAAACAAGCTTTCTGAGCTGAGAACTGCATTTTGTGACAAAGTGAATCAGTGGATGATGAGAATGTCACTTTTGACAAAGAACACTGATTATTACTAAAATGCTCCAATTGAGCTGTTAGAATGTCAGAAACAAGCTTTCTGAGCTGAGAACTGCATTTTGTGACAAAGTGAATCAGTGGATGATGAGAATGTCACTTTTGACAAAGAACACTGATCATTACTAAAATGCTCCAATTGAGCTGTTAGAATGTCAGAAACAAGCTTTCTGAGCTGAAGACTGCATTTTGTGACATAGTTCATCAGTGGATGATGAGAATGTCAGTTTTGACAAAGAACACTGATCATCACTAAAATGCTCCAATTAAGCTGTTAGAATGTCAGAAACAAGCTTTCTGAGCTGAGAACTGCATTTTGTGAGAAAGTGAATCAGTGGATGATGAGAATGTCAGTTTTGACAAAGAACACTGTTCATTACTAAAATGCTCCAATTGAGCTGTTAGAATGTCAGAAACTAGCTTTCTGAGCTGAAAACTGCATTTTTTTGACAAAGTTCATCAGTGGATAATGAGAATGTCAGTTTTGACAAAGAACACTGTTCATTACTGAAATGCTCTAATTGAGCTGTTAGAATGTCAGAAACAAGCTTTCTGAGCTGAGAACTGCATTTTGTGACATAGTTCATCAGTGGATGATGAGAATGTCAGTTTTGACAAAGAACACTGTTCATTACTAAAATGCTCTAATTGAGCTGTTAGAATGTCAGAAACAAGCTTTCTGAGCTGAGAACTGCATTTTGTGACATAGTTCATCAGTGGATGATGAGAATGTCAGTTTTGACAAAGAACACTGTTCATTACTAAAATGCTCCAATTGAGCTGTTAGAATGTCAGAAACAAGCTTTCTGAGCTGAGAAATGCATTTTGTGACATAGTTCATCAGTGGATGATGAGAATGTCAGTTTTGACAAAGAACTCTGTTCATTACTGAAATGCTCCAATTGAGCTGTTAGAATGTCAGAAACAAGCTTTCTGAGCTGAAAACTGCATTTTGTGACATAGTGAATCAGTGGATGGATGAGAATGTCACTTTTGACAAAGAACACTGTTCATTACTGAAATGCTCCAATTGAGCTGTTAGAATGTCAGAAACAAGCTTTCTGAGCTGAGAAATGCATTTTGTGACAAAGTGCATCAGTGGATGATGAGAATGTCAGTTTTGACAAAGAACACTGTTCATTACTAAAATGCTCTAATTGAGCTGTTAGAATGTCAGAAACAAGCTTTCTGAGCTGAGAACTGCATTTTGTGACAAAAAGCATCAGTGGATGATGAGAATGTCAGTTTTGACAAAGAACACTGATCATTACTAAAATGCTCCAATTGAGCTGTTAGAATGTCAGAAACAAGCTTTCTGAGCTGAGAAATGCATTTTGTGACAAAGTGCTTCAGTGGATGATGAGAATGTCAGTTTTGACAAAGAACACTGTTCATTACTAAAATGCTCTAATTGAGCTGTTAGAATGTTAGAAACAAGCTTTCTGAGCTGAGAGCTGCATTTTGTGACATAGTTCATCAGTGGATGATGAGAATGTCGGTTTTGACAAAGAACACTGATCATTACTAAAATGCTCCAATTGAGCTGTTAGAATGTCAGAAACAAGCTTTCTGAGCTGAAAACTGCATTTTGTGACATAGTTCATCAGTGGATGATGAGAATGTCAGTTTTGACAAAGAACACTGTTCATTACTAAAATGCTCTAATTGAGCTGTTAGAATGTCAGAAACAAGCTTTCTGAGTTGAGAACTGCATTTTGTGACATAGTTCATCAGTGGATGATGAGAATGTCAGTTTTGACAAAGAACACTGATCATCACTAAAATGCTCCAATTAAGCTGTTAGAATGTCAGAAACAAGCTTTCTGAGCTGAGAACTGCATTTTGTGACATAGTTCATCAGTGGATGATGAGAATGTCAGTTATGACAAAGAACACTGTTCATTACTAAAATGCTCCAATTGAGCTGTTAGAATGTCAGAAACAAGCTTTCTGAGCTGAAAACTGCATTTTGTGACAAAGTGAATCAGTGGATGGATGAGAATGTCACTTTTGACAAAGAACACTGTTCATTACTGAAATGCTCCAATTGAGCTGTTAGAATGTCAGAAACAAGCTTTCTGAGCTGAGAACTGCATTTTGTGACAAAGTTCATCAGTGGATGATGAGAATGTCAGTTTTGACAAAGAACACTGATCATTACTAAAATGCTCCAATTGAGCTGTTAGAATGTCAGAAACAAGCTTTCTGTGCTGAGAAATGCATTTTGTGACAAAGTGCATCAGTGGATGATGAGAATGTCAGTTTTGACAAAGAACACTCTTCATTACTAAAATGCTCTAATTGAGCTGTTAGAATGTCAGAAACAAGCTTTCTGAGCTGAGAACTGCATTTTGTGACAAAAAGCATCAGTGGATGATGAGAATGTCAGTTTTGACAAAGAACACTGTTCATTACTAAAATGCTCCAATTGAGCTGTTAGAATGTCAGAAACAAGCTTTCTGAGCTGAGAACTGCATTTTGTGACAAAGTTCATCAGTGGATGATGAGAATGTCAGTTTTGACAAAGAACACTGATCATTACTAAAATGCTCCAATTGAGCTGTTAGAATGTCAGAAACAAGCTTTCTGAGCTGAGAAATGCATTTTGTGACAAAGTGCTTCAGTGGATGATGAGAATGTCAGTTTTGACAAAGAACACTGTTCATTACTAAAATGCTCTAATTGAGCTGTTAGAATGTCAGAAACAAGCTTTCTGAGCTGAGAACTGCATTTTGTGACATAGTTCATCAGTGGATGATGAGAATGTCAGTTTTGACAAAGAACACTGTTCATTACTGAAATGCTCCAATTGAGCTGTTAGAATGTCAGAAACAAATTTTCTGAGCTGAGAAATGCATTTTGTGACAAAGTGCATCAGTGGATGATGAGAATGTCAGTTTTGACAAAGAACACTGATCATCACTAAAATGCTCCAATTAAGCTGTTAGAATGTCAGAAACAAGCTTTCTGAGCTGAGAACTGCATTTTGTGACATAGTTCATCAGTGGATGATGAGAATGTCAGTTTTGACAAAGAACACTGTTCATTACTGAAATGCTCCAATTGAGCTGTTAGAATGTCAGAAACAAGCTTTCTGAGCTGAGAAATGCATTTTGTGACAAAGTGCATCAGTGGATGATGAGAATGTCAGTTTTGACAAAGAACACTGTTCATTACTAAAATGCTCTAATTGAGCTGTTAGAATGTCAGAAACAAGCTTTCTGAGCTGAGAACTGCATTTTGTGACAAAAAGCATCAGTGGATGATGAGAATGTCAGTTTTGACAAAGAACACTGATCATTACTAAAATGCTCCAATTGAGCTGTTAGAATGTCAGAAACAAGCTTTCTGAGCTGAGAAATGCATTTTGTGACAAAGTGCTTCAGTGGATGATGAGAATGTCAGTTTTGACAAAGAACACTTTTCATTACTAAAATGCTCTAATTGAGCTGTTAGAATGTCAGAAACAAGCTTTCTGAGCTGAGAACTGCATTTTGTGACATAGTTCATCAGTGGATGATGAGAATGTCAGTTTTGACAAAGAACACTGTTAATTACTAAAATGCTCCAATTGAGCTGTTAGAATGTCAGAAACAAGCTTTTTGAGCTGAGAAATGCATTTTGTGACATAGTTCATCAGTGGATGATGAGAATGTCAGTTTTGACAAAGAACTCTGTTCATTACTGAAATGCTCCAATTGAGCTGTTAGAATGTCAGAAACAAGCTTTCTGAGCTGAAAACTGCATTTTGTGACAAAGTGAATCAGTGGATGGATGAGAATGTCACTTTTGACAAAGAACACTGTTCATTACTGAAATGCTCCAATTGAGCTGTTAGAATGTCAGAAACAAGCTTTCTGAGCTGAGAAATGCATTTTGTGACAAAGTGCATCAGTGGATGATGAGAATGTCAGTTTTGACAAAGAACACTGTTCATTACTAAAATGCTCTAATTGAGCTGTTAGAATGTCAGAAACAAGCTTTCTGAGCTGAGAACTGCATTTTGTGACAAAAAGCATCAGTGGATGATGAGAATGTCAGTTTTGACAAAGAACACTGATCATTACTAAAATGCTCCAATTGAGCTGTTAGAATGTCAGAAACAAGCTTTCCGCGCTGAGAAATGCATTTTGTGACAAAGTGCTTCAGTGGATGATGAGAATGTCAGTTTTGACAAAGAACACTGTTCATTACTAAAATGCTCTAATTGAGCTGTTAGAATGTCAGAAACAAGCTTTCTGAGCTGAGAACTGCATTTTGTGACATAGTTCATCAGTGGATGATGAGAATGTCAGTTTTGACAAAGAACACTGTTCATTACTAAAATGCTCCAATTGAGCTGTTAGAATGTCAGAAACAAGCTTTCTGAGCTGAGAACTGCATTTTGTGACATAGTTCATCAGTGGATGATGAGAATGTCAGTTTTGACAAAGAACACTGATCATTACTAAAATGCTCCAATTGAGCTGTTAGAATGTCAGAAACAAGCTTTCTGAGCTGAGAAATGCATTTTGTGACATAGTTCATCAGTGGATGATGAGAATGTCAGTTTTGACAAAGAACACTGTTCATTACTGAAATGCTCCAATTGAGCTGTTAGAATGTCAGAAACAAGCTTTCTGAGCTGAGAAATGCATTTTGTGACAAAGTGCATCAGTGGATGATGAGAATGTCAGTTTTGACAAAGAACACTGTTCATTACTAAAATGCTATAATTGAGCTGTTAGAATGTCAGAAACAAGCTTTCTGAGCTGAGAACTGCATTTTGTGACATAGTTCATCAGTGGATGATGAGAATGTCAGTTTTGACAAAGAACACTGATCATTACTAAAATGCTCTAATTTAGCTGTTAGAATGTTAGAAACAAGCTTTCTGAGCTGAGAACTGCATTTTGTGACATAGTTCATCAGTGGATGATGAGAATGTCAGTTTTGACAAAGAACACTGTTCATTACTAAAATGCTCCAATTGAGCTGTTAGAATGTCAGAAACAAGCTTTCTGAGCTGAGAACTGCATTTTGTGACATAGTTCATCAGTGGATGATGAGAATGTCAGTTTTGACAAAGAACACTGTTCATTACTGAAATGCTCCAATTGAGATGTTAGAATGTCAGAAACAAATTTTCTGAGCTGAGAAATGCATTTTGTGACAAAGTGCATCAGTGGATGATGAAAATGTCAGTTTTGACAAAGAACACTGTTCATTACTAAAATTCTCTAATTGAGCTGTTAGAATGTCAGAAACAAGCTTTCTGAGCTGAGAACTGCATTTTGTGAGAAAGTGAATCAGTGAATGATGAGAATGTCAGTTTTGACAAAGAACACTGTTCATTACTAAAATGCTCCAATTGAGCTGTTCGAATGTCAGAAACAAGCTTTCTGAGCATAAAACTGCATTTTGTGACAAAGTGCATCAGTGGGTGATGAGAATGTCAGTTTTGACAAAGAACACTGTTCATTACTAAAATGCTCTAATTGAGCTGTTAGAATGTCAGAAACAAGCTTTCTGAGCTGAAAACTGCATTTTGTGACAAAGTGAATCAGTGGATGATGAGAATGTCACTTTTGACAAAGAACACTGTTCATTCCTAAAATGCTCCAATTGAGCTGTTAGAATGTCAGAAACAAGCTTTCTGAGCTGAGAACTGCATTTTGTGACATAGTTCATCAGTGGATGATGAGAATGTCAGTTTTGACAAAGAACACTGTTCATTACTGAAAAGCTCTAATTGAGCTGTTAGAATGTCAGAAACAAGCTTTCTGAGCTGAGAACTGCATTTTGTGACATAGTTCATCAGTGGATGATGAGAATGTCAGTTTTGACAAAGAACACTGTTCATTACTAAAATGCTCTAATTGAGCTGTTAGAATGTCAGAAACAAGCTTTCTGAGCTGAGAACTGCATTTTGTGACATAGTTCATCAGTGGATGATGAGAATGTCAGTTTTGACAAAGAACACTGTTCATTACTAAAATGCTCCAATTGAGCTGTTAGAATGTCAGAAACAAGCTTTCTGAGCTGAGAAATGCATTTTGTGACATAGTTCATCAGTGGATGATGAGAATGTCACTTTTGACAAAGAACACTGTTCATTACTAAAATGCTCCAATTGAGCTGTTAGAATGTCAGAAACAAGCTTTCTGAGCTGAGAACTGCATTTTGTGACAAAAAGCATCAGTGGATGGATGAGAATGTCACTTTTGACAAAGAACACTGTTCATTACTAAAATGCTCCAATTGAGCTGTTAGAATGTCAGAAACAAGCTTTCTGAGCTGAGAAATGCATTTTGTGACAAAGTGCTTCAGTGGATGATGAGAATGTCAGTTTTGACAAAGAACACTGTTCATTACTAAAATGCTCTAATTGAGCTGTTAGAATGTCAGAAACAAGCTTTCTGAGCTGAGAACTGCATTTTGTGACATAGTTCATCAGTGGATGATGAGAATGTCAGTTTTGACAAAGAACACTGTTCATTACTAAAATGCTCTAATTGAGCTGTTAGAATGTCAGAAACAAGCTTTCTGAGCTGAGAACTGCATTTTGTGACATAGTTCATCAGTGGATGATGAGAATGTCAGTTTTGACAAAGAACACTGTTCATTACTAAAATGCTCCAATTGAGCTGTTAGAATATCAGAAAAAAGCTTTCTGAGCTGAGAAATGCATTTTGTGACATAGTTCATCAGTGGATGATGAGAATGTCAGTTTTGACAAAGAACACTGTTCATTACTAAAATGCTCTAATTGATCTGTTAGAATGTCAGAAACAAGCTTTCTGAGCTGAGAACTGCATTGTGTGACATAGTTCATCAGTGGATGATGAGAATGTCAGTTTTGACAAAGAACACTGTTCATTACTAAAATGCTCTAATTTAGCTGTTAGAATGTTAGAAACAAGCTTTCTGAGCTGAGAACTGCATTTTGTGACATAGTTCATCAGTGGATGATGAGAATGCAGTTTTGACAAAGAACACTGTTCATTACTAAAATGCTCCAATTGAGCTGTTAGAATGTCAGAAACAAGCTTTCTGAGCTGAGAACTGCATTTTGTTACATAGTTCATCAGTGGATGATGAGAATGTCAGTTTTGACAAAGAACACTGTTCATTACTGAAATGCTCCAATTGAGATGTTAGAATGTCAGAAACAAATTTTCTGAGCTGAGAAATGCATTTTGTGACAAAGTGCATCAGTGGATGATGAAAATGTCAGTTTTGACAAAGAACACTGTTCATTACTAAAATTCTCTAATTGAGCTGTTAGAATGTCAGAAACAAGCTTTCTGAGCTGAGAACTGCATTTTGTGAGAAAGTGAATCAGTGGATGATGAGAATGTCAGTTTTGACAAAGAACACTGTTCATTACTAAAATGCTCTAATTGAGCTGTTAGAATGTCAGAAACAAGCTTTCTGAGCTGAAAACTGCATTTTGTGACAAAGTGAATCAGTGGATGGATGAGAATGTCAGTTTTGACAAAGAACACTGATCATTACTAAAATGCTCTAATTGAGCTGTTAGAATGTCAGAAACAAGCTTTCTGAGCTAAGAACTGCATTTTGTGACAAAGTGAATCAGTGGATGATGAGAATGTCACTTTTGACAAAGAACACTGATCATTACTAAAATGCTCCAATTGAGCTGTTAGAATGTCAGAAACAAGCTTTCTGAGCTGAGAACTGCATTTTGTGACATAGTTCATCAGTGGATGATGAGAATGTCAGTTTTGACAAAGAACACTGTTCATTACTAAAATGCTCTAATTGAGCTGTTAGAATGTCAGAAACAAGCTTTCTGAGCTGAGAACTGCATTTTGTGACATAGTTCATCAGTGGATGATGAGAATGTCAGTTTTGACAAAGAACACTGTTCATTACTGAAATGCTCTAATTGAGCTGTTAGAATGTCAGAAACAAGCTTTCTGAGCTGAGAACTGCATTTTGTGACATAGTTCATCAGTGGATGATGAGAATGTCAGTTTTGACAAAGAACACTGTTCATTACTAAAATGCTCTAATTGAGCTGTTAGAATGTTAGAAACAAGCTTTCTGAGCTGAGAACTGCATTTTGTGACATAGTTCATCAGTGGATGATGAGAATGTCAGTTTTGACAAAGAACACTGTTCATTACTAAAATGCTCCAATTGAGCTGTTAGAATGTCAGAAACAAGCTTTCTGAGCTGAGAACTGCATTTTGTGACATAGTTCATCAGTGGATGATGAGAATGTCAGTTTTGACAAAGAACACTGATCATTACTAAAATGCTCCAATTGAGCTGTTAGAATGTCAGAAACAAGCTTTCTGAGCTGAGAAATGCATTTTGTGACAAAGTGCTTCAGTGGATGATGAGAATGTCAGTTTTGACAAAGAACACTGTTCATTACTAAAATGCTCTAATTGAGCTGTTAGAATGTCAGAAACAAGCTTTCTGAGCTGAGAACTGCATTTTGTGACATAGTTCAACAGTGGATGATGAGAATGTCAGTTTTGACAAAGAACACTGTTCATTACTAAAATGCTCCAATTGAGCTGTTAGAATGTCAGAAACAAGCTTTCTGAGCTGAAAACTGCATTTTGGACAAAGTGAATCAGTGGATGGATGAGAATGTCACTTTTGACAAAGAACACTGTTCATTACTGAAATGCTCCAATTGAGCTGTTAGAATGTCAGAAACAAGCTTTCTGAGCTGAGAAATGCATTTTGTGACAAAGTGCATCAGTGGATGATGAGAATGTCAGTTTTGACAAAGAACACTCTTCATTACTAAAATGCTCTAATTGAGCTGTTAGAATGTCAGAAACAAGCTTTCTGAGCTGAGAACTGCATTTTGTGACAAAAAGCATCAGTGGATGATGAGAATGTCAGTTTTGACAAAGAACACTGTTCATTACTAAAATGCTCTAATTGAGCTGTTAGAATGTCAGAAACAAGCTTTCTGAGCTGAGAACTGCATTTTGTGACAAAGTTCATCAGTGGATGATGAGAATGTCAGTTTTGACAAAGAACACTGTTCATTACTGAAATGCTCCAATTGAGCTGTTAGAATGTCAGAAACAAATTTTCTGAGCTGAGAAATGCATTTTGTGACAAAGTGCATCAGTGGATGATGAGAATGTCAGTTTTGACAAAGAACACTGATCATCACTAAAATGCTCCAATTAAGCTGTTAGAATGTCAGAAACAAGCTGTCTGAGCTGAGAACTGCATTTTGTGACATAGTTCATCAGTGGATGATGAGAATGTCAGTTTTGACAAAGAACACTGTTCATTACTAAAATGCTCTAATTGAGCTGTTAGAATGTCAGAAACAAGCTTTCTGAGCTGAGAAATGCATTTTGTGACAAAGTGCATCAGTGGATGATGAGAATGTCAGTTTTGACAAAGAACACTGTTCATTACTAAAATGCTCTAATTGAGCTGTTAGAATGTCAGAAACAAGCTTTCTGAGCTGAGAACTGCATTTTGTGACAAAAAGCATCAGTGGATGATGAGAATGTCAGTTTTGACAAAGAACACTGATCATTACTAAAATGCTCCAATTGAGCTGTTAGAATGTCAGAAACAAGCTTTCTGAGCTGAGAAATGCATTTTGTGACAAAGTGCTTCAGTGGATGATGAGAATGTCAGTTTTGACAAAGAACACTGTTCATTACTAAAATGCTCTAATTGAGCTGTTAGAATGTCAGAAACAAGCTTTCTGAGCTGAGAACTGCATTTTGTGACATAGTTCATCAGTGGATGATGAGAATGTCAGTTTTGACAAAGAACACTGTTCATTACTAAAATGCTCTAATTGAGCTGTTAGAATGTCAGAAACAAGCTTTCTGAGCTGAGAACTGCATTTTGTGACATAGTTCATCAGTGGATGATGAGAATGTCAGTTTTGACAAAGAACACTGTTCATTACTAAAATGCTCCAATTGAGCTGTTAGAATGTCAGAAACAAGCTTTCTGAGCTGAGAACTGCATTTTGTGACATAGTTCATCAGTGGATGATGAGAATGTCAGTTTTGACAAAGAACACTGATCATTACTAAAATGCTCCAATTGAGCTGTTAGAATGTCAGAAACAAGCTTTCTGAGCTGAGAAATGCATTTTGTGACAAAGTGCTTCAGTGGATGATGAGAATGTCAGTTTTGACAAAGAACACTGTTCATTACTAAAATGCTCTAATTGAGCTGTTAGAATGTCAGAAACAAGCTTTCTGAGCTGAGAACTGCATTTTGTGACATAGTTCAACAGTGGATGATGAGAATGTCAGTTTTGACAAAGAACACTGTTCATTACTAAAATGCTCTAATTGAGCTGTTAGAATGTTAGAAACAAGCTTTCTGAGCTGAGAACTGCATTTTGTGACATAGTTCATCAGTGGATGATGAGAATGTCAGTTTTGACAAAGAACACTGTTCATTACTAAAATGCTCTAATTGAGCTGTTAGAATGTCAGAAACAAGCTTTCTGAGCTGAGAACTGCATTTTGTGACATAGTTCATCAGTGGATGATGAGAATGTCAGTTTTGACAAAGAACACTGTTCATTACTAAAATGCTCTAATTGAGCTGTTAGAATGTTAGAAACAAGCTTTCTGAGCTGAGAACTGCATTTTGTGACAAAGTGCTTCAGTGGATGATGAGAATGTCAGTTTTGACAAAGAACACTGTTCATTACTAAAATGCTCCAATTGAGCTGTTAGAATGTCAGAAACAAGCTTTCTGAGCTGAGAACTGCATTTTGTGACATAGTTCATCAGTGGATGATGAGAATGTCAGTTTTGACAAAGAACTCTGTTCATTACTGAAATGCTCCAATTGAGCTGTTAGAATGTCAGAAACAAGCTTTCTGAGCTGAGAACTGCATTTTGTGACAAAGTGAATCAGTGGATGGATGAGAATGTCACTTTTGACAAAGAACACTGTTCATTAATGAAATGCTCCAATTGAGCTGTTAGAATGTCAGAAACAAGCTTTCTGAGCTGAAAACAGCATTTTGTGACAAAGTGAATCAGTGGATGGATGAGAATGTCACTTTTGACAAAGAACACTGTTCATTAATGAAATGCTCCAATTGAGCTGTTAGAATGTCAGAAACAAGCTTTCTGAGCTGAAAACTGCATTTTGTGACATAGTTCATCAGTGGATGATGAGAATGTCAGTTTTGACAAAGAACACTGTTCATTACTGAAATGCTCCAATTGAGCTGTTAGAATGTCAGAAACAAGCTTTCTGAGCTGAGAAATGCATTTTGTGACAAAGTGCATCAGTGGATGATGAGAATGTCAGTTTTGACAAAGAACACTGTTCATTACTAAAATGCTCTAATTGAGCTGTTAGAATGTCAGAAACAAGCTTTCTGAGCTGAGAACTGCATTTTGTGACAAAAAGCATCAGTGGATGATGAGAATGTCAGTTTTGACAAAGAACACTGATCATTACTAAAATGCTCCAATTGAGCTGTTAGAATGTCAGAAACAAGCTTTCTGAGCTGAGAAATGCATTTTGTGACAAAGTGCTTCAGTGGATGATGAGAATGTCAGTTTTGACAAAGAACACTGTTCATTACTAAAATGCTCTAATTGAGCTGTTAGAATGTCAGAAACAAGCTTTCTGAGCTGAGAACTGCATTTTGTGACATAGTTCATCAGTGGATGATGAGAATGTCAGTTTTGACAAAGAACACTGTTCATTACTAAAATGCTCCAATTGAGCTGTTAGAATGTCAGAAACAAGCTTTCTGAGCTGAGAAATGCATTTTGTGACAAAAAGCATCAGTGGATGATGAGAATGTCAGTTTTGACAAAGAACACTCTTCATTACTAAAATGCTCTAATTGAGCTGTTAGAATGTCAGAAACAAGCTTTCTGAGCTGAGAACTGCATTTTGTGACAAAAAGCATCAGTGGATGATGAGAATGTCAGTTTTGACAAAGAACACTGTTCATTACTAAAATGCTCTAATTGAGCTGTTAGAATGTCAGAAACAAGCTTTCTGAGCTGAGAACTGCATTTTGTGACAAAGTTCATCAGTGGATGATGAGAATGTCAGTTTTGACAAAGAACACTGATCATTACTAAAATGCTCCAATTGAGCTGTTAGAATGTCAGAAACAAGCTTTCTGAGCTGAGAAATGCATTTTGTGACAAAGTGCTTCAGTGGATGATGAGAATGTCAGTTTTGACAAAGAACACTGTTCATTACTAAAATGCTCTAATTGAGCTGTTAGAATGTCAGAAACAAGCTTTCTGAGCTGAGAACTGCATTTTGTGACAAAAAGCATCAGTGGATGATGAGAATGTCAGTTTTGACAAAGAACACTGATCATTACTAAAATGCTCCAATTGAGCTGTTAGAATGTCAGAAACAAGCTTTCTGAGCTGAGAAATGCATTTTGTGACAAAGTGCTTCAGTGGATGATGAGAATGTCAGTTTTGACAAAGAACACTGTTCATTACTAAAATGCTCTAATTGAGCTGTTAGAATGTCAGAAACAAGCTTTCTGAGCTGAGAACTGCATTTTGTGACATAGTTCATCAGTGGATGATGAGAATGTCAGTTTTGACAAAGAACACTGTTCATTACTAAAATGCTCTAATTTAGCTGTTAGAATGTTAGAAACAAGCTTTCTGAGCTGAGAACTGCATTTTGTGACATAGTTCATCAGTGGATGATGAGAATGTCACTTTTGACAAAGAACACTGTTCATTACTAAAATGCTCCAATTGAGCTGTTAGAATGTCAGAAACAAGCTTTCTGAGCTGAGAAATGCATTTTGTGACATAGTTCATCAGTGGATGATGAGAATGTCAGTTTTGACAAAGAACTCTGTTCATTACTGAAATGCTCCAATTGAGCTGTTAGAATGTCAGAAACAAGCTTTCTGAGCTGAAAACTGCATTTTGTGACAAAGTGAATCAGTGGATGGATGAGAATGTCACTTTTGACAAAGAACACTGTTCATTACTGAAATGCTCCAATTGAGCTGTTAGAATGTCAGAAACAAGCTTTCTGAGCTGAGAAATGCATTTTGTGACAAAGTGCATCAGTGGATGATGAGAATGTCAGTTTTGACAAAGAACACTGTTCATTACTAAAATGCTCTAATTGAGCTGTTAGAATGTCAGAAACAAGCTTTCTGAGCTGAGAACTGCATTTTGTGACAAAAAGCATCAGTGGATGATGAGAATGTCAGTTTTGACAAAGAACACTGATCATTACTAAAATGCTCCAATTGAGCTGTTAGAATGTCAGAAACAAGCTTTCTGAGCTGAGAAATGCATTTTGTGACAAAGTGCTTCAGTGGATGATGAGAATGTCAGTTTTGACAAAGAACACTGTTCATTACTGAAATGCTCTAATTGAGCTGTTAGAATGTCAGAAACAAGCTTTCTGAGCTGAGAACTGCATTTTGTGACATAGTTCATCAGTGGATGATGAGAATGTCAGTTTTGACAAAGAACACTGTTCATTACTAAAATGCTCTAATTGAGCTGTTAGAATGTTAGAAACAAGCTTTCTGAGCTGAGAACTGCATTTTGTGACATAGTTCATCAGTGGATGATGAGAATGTCAGTTTTGACAAAGAACACTGTTCATTACTAAAATGCTCTAATTGAGCTGTTAGAATGTCAGAAACAAGCTTTCTGAGCTGAGAACTGCATTGTGTGACATAGTTCATCAGTGGATGATGAGAATGTCATTTTTGACAAAGAACTCTGTTCATTACTGAAATGCTCCAATTGAGCTGTTAGAATGTCAGAAACAAGCTTTCTGAGCTGAGAACTGCATTTTGTGACAAAGTGAATCAGTGGATGGATGAGAATGTCACTTTTGACAAAGAACACTGTTCATTAATGAAATGCTCAAATTGAGCTGTTAGAATGTCAGAAACAAGCTTTCTGAGCTGAAAACAGCATTTTGTGACAAAGTGAATCAGTGGATGGATGAGAATGTCACTTTTGACAAAGAACACTGTTCATTAATGAAATGCTCCAATTGAGCTGTTAGAATGTCAGAAACAAGCTTTCTGAGCTGAGAACTGCATTTTGTGACAAAGTTCATCAGTGGATGATGAGAATGTCAGTTTTGACAAAGAACACTGTTCATTACTGAAATGCTCCAATTGAGCTGTTAGAATGTCAGAAACAAGCTTTCTGAGCTGAGAAATGCATTTTGTGACAAAAAGCATCAGTGGATGATGAGAATGTCAGTTTTGACAAAGAACACTGTTCATTACTAAAATGCTCTAATTGAGCTGTTAGAATGTCAGAAACAAGCTTTCTGAGCTGAGAACTGCATTTTGTGACAAAGTTCATCAGTGGATGATGAGAATGTCAGTTTTGACAAAGAACACTGATCATTACTAAAATGCTCCAATTGAGCTGTTAGAATGTCAGAAACAAGCTTTCTGAGCTGAGAAATGCATTTTGTGACAAAGTGCTTCAGTGGATGATGAGAATGTCAGTTTTGACAAAGAACACTGTTCATTACTGAAATGCTCCAATTGAGCTGTTAGAATGTCAGAAACAAATTTTCTGAGCTGAGAAATGCATTTTGTGACAAAGTGCATCAGTGGATGATGAGAATGTCAGTTTTGACAAAGAACACTGATCATCACTAAAATGCTCCAATTAAGCTGTTAGAATGTCAGAAACAAGCTTTCTGAGCTGAGAACTGCATTTTGTGACATAGTTCATCAGTGGATGATGAGAATGTCAGTTTTGACAAAGAACACTGTTCATTACTAAAATGCTCTAATTGAGCTGTTAGAATGTCAGAAACAAGCTTTCTGAGCTGAGAAATGCATTTTGTGACAAAGTGCATCAGTGGATGATGAGAATGTCAGTTTTTACAAAGAACACTGTTCATTACTAAAATGCTCTAATTGAGCTGTTAGAATGTCAGAAACAAGCTTTCTGAGCTGAGAACTGCATTTTGTGACAAAAAGCATCAGTGGATGATGAGAATGTCAGTTTTGACAAAGAACACTGATCATTACTAAAATGCTCCAATTGAGCTGTTAGAATGTCAGAAACAAGCTTTCTGAGCTGAGAAATGCATTTTGTGACAACGTGCTTCAGTGGATGATGAGAATGTCAGTTTTGACAAAGAACACTGTTCATTACTAAAATGCTCTAATTGAGCTGTTAGAATGTCAGAAACAAGCTTTCTGAGCTGAGAACTGCATTTTGTGACAAAAAGCATCAGTGGATGATGAGAATGTCAGTTTTGACAAAGAACACTGATCATTACTAAAATGCTCCAATTGAGCTGTTAGAATGTCAGAAACAAGCTTTCTGAGCTGAGAACTGCATTTTGTGACATAGTTCATCAGTGGATGATGAGAATGTCAGTTTTGACAAAGAACACTGATCATTACTAAAATGCTCCAATTGAGCTGTTAGAATGTCAGAAACAAGCTTTCTGAGCTGAGAAATGCATTTTGTGACAAAGTGCTTCAGTGGATGATGAGAATGTCAGTTTTGACAAAGAACACTGTTCATTACTAAAATGCTCTAATTGAGCTGTTAGAATGTCAGAAACAAGCTTTCTGAGCTGAGAACTGCATTTTGTGACATAGTTCAACAGTGGATGATGAGAATGTCAGTTTTGACAAAGAACACTGTTCATTACTAAAATGCTCTAATTGAGCTGTTAGAATGTTAGAAACAAGCTTTCTGAGCTGAGAACTGCATTTTGTGACATAGTTCATCAGTGGATGATGAGAATGTCAGTTTTGACAAAGAACACTGTTCATTACTAAAATGCTCTAATTGAGCTGTTAGAATGTCAGAAACAAGCTTTCTGAGCTGAGAACTGCATTTTGTGACATAGTTCATCAGTGGATGATGAGAATGTCAGTTTTGACAAAGAACACTGTTCATTACTAAAATGCTCTAATTGAGCTGTTAGAATGTTAGAAACAAGCTTTCTGAGCTGAGAACTGCATTTTGTGACAAAGTGCTTCAGTGGATGATGAGAATGTCAGTTTTGACAAAGAACACTGTTCATTACTAAAATGCTCCAATTGAGCTGTTAGAATGTCAGAAACAAGCTTTCTGAGCTGAGAACTGCATTTTGTGACATAGTTCATAAGTGGATGATGAGAATGTCAGTTTTGACAAAGAACTCTGTTCATTACTGAAATGCTCCAATTGAGCTGTTAGAATGTCAGAAACAAGCTTTCTGAGCTGAGAACTGCATTTTGTGACAAAGTGAATCAGTGGATGGATAAGAATGTCACTTTTGACAAAGAACACTGTTCATTAATGAAATGCTCCAATTGAGCTGTTAGAATGTCAGAAACAAGCTTTCTGAGCTGAAAACAGCATTTTGTGACAAAGTGAATCAGTGGATGGATGAGAATGTCACTTTTGACAAAGAACACTGTTCATTAATGAAATGCTCCAATTGAGCTGTTAGAATGTCAGAAACAAGCTTTCTGAGCTGAAAACTGCATTTTGTGACATAGTTCATCAGTGGATGATGAGAATGTCAGTTTTGACAAAGAACACTGTTCATTACTGAAATGCTCCAATTGAGCTGTTAGAATGTCAGAAACAAGCTTTCTGAGCTGAGAAATGCATTTTGTGACAAAGTGCATCAGTGGATGATGAGAATGTCAGTTTTGACAAAGAACACTGTTCATTACTAAAATGCTCTAATTGAGCTGTTAGAATGTCAGAAACAAGCTTTCTGAGCTGAGAACTGCATTTTGTGACAAAAAGCATCAGTGGATGATGAGAATGTCAGTTTTGACAAAGAACACTGATCATTACTAAAATGCTCCAATTGAGCTGTTAGAATGTCAGAAACAAGCTTTCTGAGCTGAGAAATGCATTTTGTGACAAAGTGCTTCAGTGGATGATGAGAATGTCAGTTTTGACAAAGAACACTGTTCATTACTAAAATGCTCCAATTGAGCTGTTAGAATGTCAGAAACAAGCTTTCTGAGCTGAGAACTGCATTTTGTGACATAGTTCATCAGTGGATGATGAGAATGTCAGTTTTGACAAAGAACACTGATCATTACTAAAATGCTCCAATTGAGCTGTTAGAATGTCAGAAACAAGCTTTCTGAGCTGAGAAATGCATTTTGTGACAAAGTGCTTCAGTGGATGATGAGAATGTCAGTTTTGACAAAGAACACTGTTCATTACTAAAATGCTCTAATTGAGCTGTTAGAATGTCAGAAACAAGCTTTCTGAGCTGAGAACTGCATTTTGTGACATAGTTCAACAGTGGATGATGAGAATGTCAGTTTTGACAAAGAACACTGTTCATTACTAAAATGCTCCAATTGAGCTGTTAGAATGTCAGAAACAAGCTTTCTGAGCTGAAAACTATATTTTGTGACAAAGTGAATCAGTGGATGGATGAGAATGTCACTTTTGACAAAGAACACTGTTCATTACTGAAATGCTCCAATTGAGCTGTTAGAATGTCAGAAACAAGCTTTCTGAGCTGAGAAATGCATTTTGTGACAAAGTGCATCAGTGGATGATGAGAATGTCAGTTTTGACAAAGAACACTCTTCATTACTAAAATGCTCTAATTGAGCTGTTAGAATGTCAGAAACAAGCTTTCTGAGCTGAGAACTGCATTTTGTGACAAAAAGCATCAGTGGATGATGAGAATGTCAGTTTTGACAAAGAACACTGTTCATTACTAAAATGCTCTAATTGAGCTGTTAGAATGTCAGAAACAAGCTTTCTGAGCTGAGAACTGCATTTTGTGACAAAGTTCATCAGTGGATGATGAGAATGTCAGTTTTGACAAAGAACACTGATCATTACTAAAATGCTCCAATTGAGCTGTTAGAATGTCAGAAACAAGCTTTCTGAGCTGAGAAATGCATTTTGTGACAAAGTGCTTCAGTGGATGATGAGAATGTCAGTTTTGACAAAGAACACTGTTCATTACTGAAATGCTCCAATTGAGCTGTTAGAATGTCAGAAACAAATTTTCTGAGCTGAGAAATGCATTTTGTGACAAAGTGCATCAGTGGATGATGAGAATGTCAGTTTTGACAAAGAACACTGATCATCACTAAAATGCTCCAATTAAGCTGTTAGAATGTCAGAAACAAGCTTTCTGAGCTGAGAAATGCATTTTGTGACAAAAAGCATCAGTGGATGATGAGAATGTCAGTTTTGACAAAGAACACTGTTCATTACTAAAATGCTCTAATTAAGCTGTTAGAATGTCAGAAACAAGCTTTCTGAGCTGAGAAATGCATTTTGTGACAAAGTGCATCAGTGGATGATGAGAATGTCAGTTTTGACAAAGAACACTCTTCATTACTAAAATGCTCTAATTGAGCTGTTAGAATGTCAGAAACAAGCTTTCTGAGCTGAGAACTGCATTTTGTGACAAAAAGCATCAGTGGATGATGAGAATGTCAGTTTTGACAAAGAACACTTTTCATTACTAAAATGCTCTAATTGAGCTGTTAGAATGTCAGAAACAAGCTTTCTGAGCTGAGAACTGCATTTTGTGACAAAGTTCATCAGTGGATGATGAGAATGTCAGTTTTGACAAAGAACACTGATCATTACTAAAATGCTCCAATTGAGCTGTTAGAATGTCAGAAACAAGCTTTCTGAGCTGAGAAATGCATTTTGTGACAAAGTGCTTCAGTGGATGATGAGAATGTCAGTTTTGACAAAGAACACTGTTCATTACTAAAATGCTCTAATTGAGCTGTTAGAATGTCAGAAACAAGCTTTCTGAGCTGAGAACTGCATTTTGTGACAAAAAGCATCAGTGGATGATGAGAATGTCAGTTTTGACAAAGAACACTGATCATTACTAAAATGCTCCAATTGAGCTGTTAGAATGTCAGAAACAAGCTTTCTGAGCTGAGAAATGCATTTTGTGACAAAGTGCTTCAGTGGATGATGAGAATGTCAGTTTTGACAAAGAACACTGTTCATTACTAAAATGCTCTAATTGAGCTGTTAGAATGTCAGAAACAAGCTTTCTGAGCTGAGAACTGCATTTTGTGACATAGTTCATCAGTGGATGATGAGAATGTCAGTTTTGACAAAGAACACTGTTCATTACTAAAATGCTCTAATTTAGCTGTTAGAATGTTAGAAACAAGCTTTCTGAGCTGAGAACTGCATTTTGTGACATAGTTCATCAGTGGATGATGAGAATGTCAGTTTTGACAAAGAACACTGTTCATTACTAAAATGCTCCAATTGAGCTGTTAGAATGTCAGAAACAAGCTTTCTGAGCTGAGAAATGCATTTTGTGACATAGTTCATCAGTGGATGATGAGAATGTCAGTTTTGACAAAGAACTCTGTTCATTACTGAAATGCTCCAATTGAGCTGTTAGAATGTCAGAAACAAGCTTTCTGAGCTGAAAACTGCATTTTGTGACAAAGTGAATCAGTGGATGGATGAGAATGTCACTTTTGACAAAGAACACTGTTCATTACTGAAATGCTCCAATTGAGCTGTTAGAATGTCAGAAACAAGCTTTCTGAGCTGAGAAATGCATTTTGTGACAAAGTGCATCAGTGGATGATGAGAATGTCAGTTTTGACAAAGAACACTGTTCATTACTAAAATGCTCTAATTGAGCTGTTAGAATGTCAGAAACAAGCTTTCTGAGCTGAGAACTGCATTTTGTGACAAAAAGCATCAGTGGATGATGAGAATGTCAGTTTTGACAAAGAACACTGATCATTACTAAAATGCTCCAATTGAGCTGTTAGAATGTCAGAAACAAGCTTTCTGAGCTGAGAAATGCATTTTGTGACAAAGTGCTTCAGTGGATGATGAGAATGTCAGTTTTGACAAAGAACACTGTTCATTACTAAAATGCTCTAATTGAGCTGTTAGAATGTCAGAAACAAGCTTTCTGAGCTGAGAACTGCATTTTGTGACATAGTTCATCAGTGGATGATGAGAATGTCAGTTTTGACAAAGAACACTGTTCATTACTAAAATGCTCTAATTGAGCTGTTAGAATGTTAGAAACAAGCTTTCTGAGCTGAGAACTGCATTTTGTGACATAGTTCATCAGTGGATGATGAGAATGTCAGTTTTGACAAAGAACACTGTTCATTACTAAAATGCTCTAATTGAGCTGTTAGAATGTCAGAAACAAGCTTTCTGAGCTGAGAACTGCATTGTGTGACATAGTTCATCAGTGGATGATGAGAATGTCAGTTTTGACAAAGAACACTGTTCATTACTAAAATGCTCCAATTGAGCTGTTAGAATGTCAGAAACAAGCTTTCTGAGCTGAGAAATGCATTTTGTGACAAAGTGCATCAGTGGATGATGAGAATGTCAGTTTTGACAAAGAACACTTTCTGAGCTGAGAACTGCATTTTGTGACATAGTTCATCAGTGGATGATGAGAATGTCAGTTTTGACAAAGAACACTGTTCATTACTAAAATGCTCTAATTGAGCTGTTAGAATGTCAGAAACAAGCTTTCTGAGCTGAGAACTGCATTTTGTGACATAGTTCAACAGTGGATGATGAGAATGTCAGTTTTGACAAAGAACACTGTTCATTACTAAAATGCTCTAATTGAGCTGTTAGAATGTTAGAAACAAGCTTTCTGAGCTGAGAACTGCATTTTGTGACATAGTTCATCAGTGGATGATGAGAATGTCAGTTTTGACAAAGAACACTGTTCATTACTAAAATGCTCTAATTGAGCTGTTAGAATGTCAGAAACAAGCTTTCTGAGCTGAGAACTGCATTTTGTGAGAAAGTGAATCAGTGGATGATGAGAATGTCAGTTTTGACTAAGAACACTGTTCATTACTAAAATGCTCCAATTGAGCTGTTAGAATGTCAGAAACAAGCTTTCTGAGCATAAAACTGCATTTTGTGACAAAGTGCATCAGTGGGTGATGAGAATGTCAGTTTTGACAAAGAACACTGTTCATTACTAAAATGCTCTAATTGAGCTGTTAGAATGTCAGAAACAAGCTTTCTGAGCTGAAAACTGCATTTTGTGACAAAGTGAATCAGTGGATGGATGATGAGAATGTCAGTTTTGACAAAGAACACTGATCATTACTAAAATGCTCTAATTGAGCTGTTAGAATGTCAGAAACAAGCTTTCTGAGCTGAGAACTGCATTTTGTGACGAAGTGAATCAGTGGATGATGAGAATGTCACTTTTGACAAAGAACACTGATCATTACTAAAATGCTCCAATTGAGCTGTTAGAATGTCAGAAACAAGCTTTCTGAGCTGAGAACTGCATTTTGTGACATAGTTCATCAGTGGATGATGAGAATGTCAGTTTTGACAAAGAACACTGTTCATTACTAAAATGCTCTAATTGAGCTGTTAGAATGTCAGAAACAAGCTTTCTGAGCTGAGAACTGCATTTTGTGACATAGTTCATCAGTGGATGATGAGAATGTCAGTTTTGACAAAGAACACTGTTCATTACTGAAATGCTCTAATTGAGCTGTTAGAATGTCAGAAACAAGCTTTCTGAGCTGAGAACTGCATTTTGTGACATAGTTCATCAGTGGATGATGAGAATGTCAGTTTTGACAAAGAACACTGTTCATTACTGAAATGCTCTAATTGAGCTGTTAGAATGTCAGAAACAAGCTTTCTGAGCTGAGAACTGCATTTTGTGACATAGTTCATCAGTGGATGATGAGAATGTCAGTTTTGACAAAGAACACTGTTCATTACTGAAATGCTCCAATTGAGATGTTAGAATGTCAGAAACAAATTTTCTGAGCTGAGAAATGCATTTTGTGACAAAGTGCATCAGTGGATGATGAGAATGTCAGTTTTGACAAAGAACACTGTTCATTACTAAAATGCTCCAATTGAGCTGTTAGAATGTCAGAAACAAGCTTTCTGAGCATAAAACTGCATTTTGTGACAAAGTGCATCAGTGGGTGATGAGAATGTCAGTTTTGACAAAGAACACTGATCATCACTAAAATGCTCCAATTAAGCTGTTAGAATGTCAGAAACAAGCTTTCTGAGCTGAGAACTGCATTTTGTGACATAGTTCATCAGTGGATGATGAGAATGTCAGTTTTGACAAAGAACACTGATCATCACTAAAATGCTCCAATTAAGCTGTTAGAATGTCAGAAACAAGCTTTCTGAGCTGAGAACTGCATTTTGTGACATAGTTCATCATTGGATGATGAGAATGTCAGTTTTGACAAAGAACACTGTTCATTACTAAAATTCTCTAATTGAGCTGTTAGAATGTCAGAAACAAGCTTTCTGAGCTGAGAACTGCATTTTGTGAGAAAGTGAATCAGTGGATGATGAGAATGTCAGTTTTGACAAAGAACACTGTTCATTACTAAAATGCTCCAATTGAGCTGTTAGAATGTCAGAAACAAGCTTTCTGAGCATAAAACTGCATTTTGTGACAAAGTGCATCAGTGGGTGATGAGAATGTCAGTTTTGACAAAGAACACTGTTCATTACTAAAATGCTCTAATTGAGCTGTTAGAATGTCAGAAACAAGCTTTCTGAGCTGAGAACTGCATTTTGTGACATAGTTCATCAGTGGATGATGAGAATGTCAGTTTTGACAAAGAACACTGTTCATTACTAAAATGCTCTAATTGAGCTGTTAGAATGTCAGAAACAAGCTTTCTGAGCTGAGAACTGCATTTTGTGACATAGTTCATCAGTGGATGATGAGAATGTCAGTTTTGACAAAGAACACTGTTCATTACTGAAATGCTCTAATTGAGCTGTTAGAATGTCAGAAACAAGCTTTCTGAGCTGAGAACTGCATTTTGTGACATAGTTCATCAGTGGATGATGAGAATGTCAGTTTTGACAAAGAACACTGTTCATTACTGAAATGCTCCAATTGAGCTGTTAAAATGTCAGAAACAAGCTTTCTGAGCTGAAAACTGCATTTTGTGACAAAAAGCATCAGTGGATGATGAGAATGTCAGTTTTGACAAAGAACACTGATCATTACTAAAATGCTCCAATTGAGCTGTTAGAATGTCAGAAACAAGCTTTCTGAGCTGAGAAATGCATTTTGTGACAAAGTGCTTCAGTGGATGATGAGAATGTCAGTTTTGACAAAGAACACTGTTCATTACTAAAATGCTCTAATTGAGCTGTTAGAATGTCAGAAACAAGCTTTCTGAGCTGAGAACTGCATTTTGTGACAAAGTGAATCAGTGGATGGATGAGAATGTCACTTTTGACAAAGAACACTGTTCATTAATGAACTGCTCCAATTGAGCTGTTAGAATGTCAGAAACAAGCTTTCTGAGCTGAAAACAGCATTTTGTGACAAAGTGAATCAGTGGATGGATGAGAATGTCACTTTTGACAAAGAACACTGTTCATTAATGAAATGCTCCAATTGAGCTGTTAGAATGTCAGAAACAAGCTTTCTGAGCTGAAAACTGCATTTTGTGACAAAAAGCATCAGTGGATGATGAGAATGTCAGTTTTGACAAAGAACACTGATCATTACTAAAATGCTCCAATTGAGCTGTTAGAATGTCAGAAACAAGCTTTCTGAGCTGAGAAATGCATTTTGTGACAAAGTGCATCAGTGGATGATGAGAATGTCAGTTTTGACAAAGAACACTGTTCATTACTAAAATGCTCTAATTGAGCTGTTAGAATGTCAGAAACAAGCTTTCTGAGCTGAGAACTGCATTTTGTGACATAGTTCATCAGTGGATGATGAGAATGTCAGTTTTGACAAAGAACACTGTTCATTACTGAAATGCTCCAATTGAGATGTTAGAATGTCAGAAACAAATTTTCTGAGCTGAGAAATGCATTTTGTGACAAAGTGCATCAGTGGATGATGAGAATGTCAGTTTTGACAAAGAACACTGTTCATTACTAAAATGCTCCAATTGAGCTGTTAGAATGTCAGAAACAAGCTTTCTGAGCATAAAACTGCATTTTGTGACAAAGTGCATCAGTGGGTGATGAGAATGTCAGTTTTGACAAAGAACACTGATCATCACTAAAATGCTCCAATTAAGCTGTTAGAATGTCAGAAACAAGCTTTCTGAGCTGAGAACTGCATTTTGTGACATAGTTCATCAGTGGATGATGAGAATGTCAGTTTTGACAAAGAACACTGATCATCACTAAAATGCTCCAATTAAGCTGTTAGAATGTCAGAAACAAGCTTTCTGAGCTGAGAACTGCATTTTGTGACATAGTTCATCATTGGATGATGAGAATGTCAGTTTTGACAAAGAACACTGTTCATTACTAAAATTCTCTAATTGAGCTGTTAGAATGTCAGAAACAAGCTTTCTGAGCTGAGAACTGCATTTTGTGAGAAAGTGAATCAGTGGATGATGAGAATGTCAGTTTTGACAAAGAACACTGTTCATTACTAAAATGCTCCAATTGAGCTGTTAGAATGTCAGAAACAAGCTTTCTGAGCATAAAACTGCATTTTGTGACAAAGTGCATCAGTGGGTGATGAGAATGTCAGTTTTGACAAAGAACACTGTTCATTACTAAAATGCTCTAATTGAGCTGTTAGAATGTCAGAAACAAGCTTTCTGAGCTGAGAACTGCATTTTGTGACATAGTTCATCAGTGGATGATGAGAATGTCAGTTTTGACAAAGAACACTGTTCATTACTAAAATGCTCTAATTGAGCTGTTAGAATGTCAGAAACAAGCTTTCTGAGCTGAGAACTGCATTTTGTGACATAGTTCATCAGTGGATGATGAGAATGTCAGTTTTGACAAAGAACACTGTTCATTACTGAAATGCTCTAATTGAGCTGTTAGAATGTCAGAAACAAGCTTTCTGAGCTGAGAACTGCATTTTGTGACATAGTTCATCAGTGGATGATGAGAATGTCAGTTTTGACAAAGAACACTGTTCATTACTGAAATGCTCCAATTGAGCTGTTAAAATGTCAGAAACAAGCTTTCTGAGCTGAAAACTGCATTTTGTGACAAAAAGCATCAGTGGATGATGAGAATGTCAGTTTTGACAAAGAACACTGATCATTACTAAAATGCTCCAATTGAGCTGTTAGAATGTCAGAAACAAGCTTTCTGAGCTGAGAAATGCATTTTGTGACAAAGTGCTTCAGTGGATGATGAGAATGTCAGTTTTGACAAAGAACACTGTTCATTACTAAAATGCTCTAATTGAGCTGTTAGAATGTCAGAAACAAGCTTTCTGAGCTGAGAACTGCATTTTGTGACAAAGTGAATCAGTGGATGGATGAGAATGTCACTTTTGACAAAGAACACTGTTCATTAATGAACTGCTCCAATTGAGCTGTTAGAATGTCAGAAACAAGCTTTCTGAGCTGAAAACAGCATTTTGTGACAAAGTGAATCAGTGGATGGATGAGAATGTCACTTTTGACAAAGAACACTGTTCATTAATGAAATGCTCCAATTGAGCTGTTAGAATGTCAGAAACAAGCTTTCTGAGCTGAAAACTGCATTTTGTGACAAAAAGCATCAGTGGATGATGAGAATGTCAGTTTTGACAAAGAACACTGATCATTACTAAAATGCTCCAATTGAGCTGTTAGAATGTCAGAAACAAGCTTTCTGAGCTGAGAAATGCATTTTGTGACAAAGTGCATCAGTGGATGATGAGAATGTCAGTTTTGACAAAGAACACTGTTCATTACTAAAATGCTCTAATTGAGCTGTTAGAATGTCAGAAACAAGCTTTCTGAGCTGAGAACTGCATTTTGTGACATAGTTCATCAGTGGATGATGAGAATGTCAGTTTTGACAAAGAACACTGTTCATTACTAAAATGCTCTAATTGAGCTGTTAGAATGTTAGAAACAAGCTTTCTGAGCTGAGAACTGCATTGTGTGACATAGTTCATCAGTGGATGATGAGAATGTCAGTTTTGACAAAGAACACTGTTCATTACTAAAATGCTCCAATTGAGCTGTTAGAATGTCAGAAACAAGCTTTCTGAGCTGAGAAATGCATTTTGTGACAAAGTGCATCAGTGGATGATGAGAATGTCAGTTTTGACAAAGAACACTGTTCATTACTAAAATGCTCTAATTGAGCTGTTAGAATGTCAGAAACAAGCTTTCTGAGCTGAGAACTGCATTTTGTGACAAAAAGCATCAGTGGATGATGAGAATGTCAGTTTTGACAAAGAACACTGATCATTACTAAAATGCTCCAATTGAGCTGTTAGAATGTCAGAAACAAGCTTTCTGAGCTGAGAAATGCATTTTGTGACAAAGTGCTTCAGTGGATGATGAGAATGTCAGTTTTGACAAAGAACACTGTTCATTACTAAAATGCTCTAATTGAGCTGTTAGAATGTCAGAAACAAGCTTTCTGAGCTGAGAACTGCATTTTGTGACATAGTTCATCAGTGGATGATGAGAATGTCAGTTTTGACGAAGAACACTGTTCATTACTAAAATGCTCCAATTGAGCTGTTAGAATGTCAGAAACAAGCTTTCTGAGCTGAGAAATGCATTTTGTGACATAGTTCATCAGTGGATGATGAGAATGTCAGTTTTGACAAAGAACACTGTTCATTACTGAAATGCTCTAATTGAGCTGTTAGAATGTCAGAAACAAGCTTTCTGAGCTGAGAACTGCATTGTGTGACATAGTTCATCAGTGGATGATGAGAATGTCAGTTTTGACAAAGAACACTGTTCATTACTAAAATGCTCTAATTTAGCTGTTAGAATGTTAGAAACAAGCTTTCTGAGCTGAGAACTGCATTTTGTGACATAGTTCATCAGTGGATGATGAGAATGTCAGTTTTGACAAAGAACACTGTTCATTACTAAAATGCTCCAATTGAGCTTTTAGAATGTCAGAAACAAGCTTTCTGAGCTGAGAAATGCATTTTGTGACATAGTTCATCAGTGGATGATGAGAATGTCAGTTTTGACAAAGAACACTGTTCATTACTGAAATGCTCCAATTGAGATGTTAGAATGTCAGAAACAAATTTTCTGAGCTGAGAAATGCATTTTGTGACAAAGTGCATCAGTGGATGATGAAAATGTCAGTTTTGACAAAGAACACTGTTCATTACTAAAATTCTCTAATTGAGCTGTTAGAATGTCAGAAACAAGCTTTCTGAGCTGAGAACTGCATTTTGTGAGAAAGTGAATCAGTGGATGATGAGAATGTCAGTTTTGACAAAGAACACTGTTCATTACTAAAATGCTCTAATTGAGCTGTTAGAATGTCAGAAACAAGCTTTCTGAGCTGAAAACTGCATTTTGTGACAAAGTGAATCAGTGGATGGATGAGAATGTCAGTTTTGACAAAGAACACTGATCATTACTAAAATGCTCTAATTGAGCTGTTAGAATGTCAGAAACAAGCTTTCTGAGCTGAGAACTGCATTTTGTGACAAAGTGAATCAGTGGATGATGAGAATGTCACTTTTGACAAAGAACACTGTTCATTACTAAAATGCTCTAATTGAGCTGTTAGAATGTCAGAAACAAGCTTTCTGAGCTGAGAACTGCATTTTGTGACATAGTTCATCAGTGGATGATGAGAATGTCAGTTTTGACGAAGAACACTGTTCATTACTAAAATGCTCCAATTGAGCTGTTAGAATGTCAGAAACAAGCTTTCTGAGCTGAGAAATGCATTTTGTGACATAGTTCATCAGTGGATGATGAGAATGTCAGTTTTGACAAAGAACACTGTTCATTACTAAAATGCTCTAATTGAGCTGTTAGAATGTCAGAAACAAGCTTTCTGAGCTGAGAACTGCATTGTGTGACATAGTTCATCAGTGGATGATGAGAATGTCAGTTTTGACAAAGAACACTGTTCATTACTAAAATGCTCTAATTTAGCTGTTAGAATGTTAGAAACAAGCTTTCTGAGCTGAGAACTGCATTTTGTGACATAGTTCATCAGTGGATGATGAGAATGTCAGTTTTGACAAAGAACACTGTTCATTACTAAAATGCTCCAATTGAGCTTTTAGAATGTCAGAAACAAGCTTTCTGAGCTGAGAAATGCATTTTGTGACATAGTTCATCAGTGGATGATGAGAATGTCAGTTTTGACAAAGAACACTGTTCATTACTGAAATGCTCCAATTGAGATGTTAGAATGTCAGAAACAAATTTTCTGAGCTGAGAAATGCATTTTGTGACAAAGTGCATCAGTGGATGATGAAAATGTCAGTTTTGACAAAGAACACTGTTCATTACTAAAATTCTCTAATTGAGCTGTTAGAATGTCAGAAACAAGCTTTCTGAGCTGAGAACTGCATTTTGTGAGAAAGTGAATCAGTGGATGATGAGAATGTCAGTTTTGACAAAGAACACTGTTCATTACTAAAATGCTCTAATTGAGCTGTTAGAATGTCAGAAACAAGCTTTCTGAGCTGAAAACTGCATTTTGTGACAAAGTGAATCAGTGGATGGATGAGAATGTCAGTTTTGACAAAGAACACTGATCATTACTAAAATGCTCTAATTGAGCTGTTAGAATGTCAGAAACAAGCTTTCTGAGCTGAGAACTGCATTTTGTGACAAAGTGAATCAGTGGATGATGAGAATGTCACTTTTGACAAAGAACACTGTTCATTACTAAAATGCTCTAATTGAGCTGTTAGAATGTTAGAAACAAGCTTTCTGAGCTGAGAACTGCATTTTGTGACATAGTTCATCAGTGGATGATGAGAATGTCAGTTTTGACAAAGAACACTGTTCATTACTAAAATGCTCTAATTGAGCTGTTAGAATGTCAGAAACAAGCTTTCTGAGCTGAGAACTGCATTTTGTGACATAGTTCATCAGTGGATGATGAGAATGTCAGTTTTGACAAAGAACACTGTTCATTACTGAAATGCTCTAATTGAGCTGTTAGAATGTCAGAAACAAGCTTTCTGAGCTGAGAACTGCATTTTGTGACATAGTTCATCAGTGGATGATGAGAATGTCAGTTTTGACAAAGAACACTGTTCATTACTAAAATGCTCTAATTGAGCTGTTAGAATGTCAGAAACAAGCTTTCTGAGCTGAGAACTGCATTTTGTGACATAGTTCATCAGTGGATGATGAGAATGTCAGTTTTGACAAAGAACACTGTTCATTACTAAAATGCTCTAATTGATCTGTTAGAATGTCAGAAACAAGCTTTCTGAGCTGAGAACTGCATTGTGTGACATAGTTCATCAGTGGATGATGAGAATGTCAGTTTTGACAAAGAACACTGTTCATTACTAAAATGCTCTAATTGATCTGTTAGAATGTCAGAAACAAGCTTTCTGAGCTGAGAACTGCATTGTGTGACATAGTTCATCAGTGGATGATGAGAATGTCAGTTTTGACAAAGAACTCTGTTCATTACTGAAATGCTCCAATTGAGCTGTTAGAATATCAGAAAAAAGCTTTCTGAGCTGAGAAATGCATTTTGTGACATAGTTCATCAGTGGATGATGAGAATGTCAGTTTTGACAAAGAACACTGTTCATTACTAAAATGCTCTAATTGATCTGTTAGAATGTCAGAAACAAGCTTTCTGAGCTGAGAACTGCATTGTGTGACATAGTTCATCAGTGGATGATGAGAATGTCAGTTTTGACAAAGAACACTGTTCATTACTAAAATGCTCTAATTTAGCTGTTAGAATGTTAGAAACAAGCTTTCTGAGCTGAGAACTGCATTTTGTGACAAAGTGCATCAGTGGGTGATGAGAATGTCAGTTTTGACAAAGAACACTGTTCATTACTAAAATGCTCTAATTGAGCTGTTAGAATGTCAGAAACAAGCTTTCTGAGCTGAAAACTGCATTTTGTGACAAAGTGAATCAGTGGATGGATGATGAGAATGTCAGTTTTGACAAAGAACACTGTTCATTACTAAAATGCTCTAATTGAGCTGTTAGAATGTCAGAAACAAGCTTTCTGAGCTGAGAACTGCATTTTGTGACAAAGTGCATCAGTGGGTGATGAGAATGTCAGTTTTGACAAAGAACACTGTTCATTACTAAAATGCTCTAATTTAGCTGTTAGAATGTCAGAAACAAGCTTTCTGAGCTGAAAACTGCATTTTGTGACAAAGTGCATCAGTGGGTGATGAGAATGTCAGTTTTGACAAAGAACACTGTTCATTACTAAAATGCTCTAATTGAGCTGTTAGAATGTCAGAAACAAGCTTTCTGAGCTGAAAACTGCATTTTGTGACAAAGTGAATCAGTGGATGGATGATGAGAATGTCAGTTTTGACAAAGAACACTGATCATTACTAAAATGCTCTAATTGAGCTGTTAGAATGTCAGAAACAAGCTTTCTGAGCTGAGAACTGCATTTTGTGACAAAGTGAATCAGTGGATGATGAGAATGTCACTTTTGACAAAGAACACTGATTATTACTAAAATGCTCCAATTGAGCTGTTAGAATGTCAGAAACAAGCTTTCTGAGCTGAGAACTGCATTTTGTGACAAAGTGAATCAGTGGATGATGAGAATGTCACTTTTGACAAAGAACACTGATCATTACTAAAATGCTCCAATTGAGCTGTTAGAATGTCAGAAACAAGCTTTCTGAGCTGAAGACTGCATTTTGTGACATAGTTCATCAGTGGATGATGAGAATGTCAGTTTTGACAAAGAACACTGATCATCACTAAAATGCTCCAATTAAGCTGTTAGAATGTCAGAAACAAGCTTTCTGAGCTGAGAACTGCATTTTGTGAGAAAGTGAATCAGTGGATGATGAGAATGTCAGTTTTGACAAAGAACACTGTTCATTACTAAAATGCTCCAATTGAGCTGTTAGAATGTCAGAAACTAGCTTTCTGAGCTGAAAACTGCATTTTTTTGACAAAGTTCATCAGTGGATAATGAGAATGTCAGTTTTGACAAAGAACACTGTTCATTACTGAAATGCTCTAATTGAGCTGTTAGAATGTCAGAAACAAGCTTTCTGAGCTGAGAACTGCATTTTGTGACATAGTTCATCAGTGGATGATGAGAATGTCAGTTTTGACAAAGAACACTGTTCATTACTAAAATGCTCTAATTGAGCTGTTAGAATGTCAGAAACAAGCTTTCTGAGCTGAGAACTGCATTTTGTGACATAGTTCATCAGTGGATGATGAGAATGTCAGTTTTGACAAAGAACACTGTTCATTACTAAAATGCTCCAATTGAGCTGTTAGAATGTCAGAAACAAGCTTTCTGAGCTGAGAAATGCATTTTGTGACATAGTTCATCAGTGGATGATGAGAATGTCAGTTTTGACAAAGAACTCTGTTCATTACTGAAATGCTCCAATTGAGCTGTTAGAATGTCAGAAACAAGCTTTCTGAGCTGAAAACTGCATTTTGTGACATAGTGAATCAGTGGATGGATGAGAATGTCACTTTTGACAAAGAACACTGTTCATTACTGAAATGCTCCAATTGAGCTGTTAGAATGTCAGAAACAAGCTTTCTGAGCTGAGAAATGCATTTTGTGACAAAGTGCATCAGTGGATGATGAGAATGTCAGTTTTGACAAAGAACACTGTTCATTACTAAAATGCTCTAATTGAGCTGTTAGAATGTCAGAAACAAGCTTTCTGAGCTGAGAACTGCATTTTGTGACAAAAAGCATCAGTGGATGATGAGAATGTCAGTTTTGACAAAGAACACTGATCATTACTAAAATGCTCCAATTGAGCTGTTAGAATGTCAGAAACAAGCTTTCTGAGCTGAGAAATGCATTTTGTGACAAAGTGCTTCAGTGGATGATGAGAATGTCAGTTTTGACAAAGAACACTGTTCATTACTAAAATGCTCTAATTGAGCTGTTAGAATGTTAGAAACAAGCTTTCTGAGCTGAGAGCTGCATTTTGTGACATAGTTCATCAGTGGATGATGAGAATGTCGGTTTTGACAAAGAACACTGATCATTACTAAAATGCTCCAATTGAGCTGTTAGAATGTCAGAAACAAGCTTTCTGAGCTGAAAACTGCATTTTGTGACATAGTTCATCAGTGGATGATGAGAATGTCAGTTTTGACAAAGAACACTGTTCATTACTAAAATGCTCTAATTGAGCTGTTAGAATGTCAGAAACAAGCTTTCTGAGTTGAGAACTGCATTTTGTGACATAGTTCATCAGTGGATGATGAGAATGTCAGTTTTGACAAAGAACACTGATCATCACTAAAATGCTCCAATTAAGCTGTTAGAATGTCAGAAACAAGCTTTCTGAGCTGAGAACTGCATTTTGTGACATAGTTCATCAGTGGATGATGAGAATGTCAGTTATGACAAAGAACACTGTTCATTACTAAAATGCTCCAATTGAGCTGTTAGAATGTCAGAAACAAGCTTTCTGAGCTGAAAACTGCATTTTGTGACAAAGTGAATCAGTGGATGGATGAGAATGTCACTTTTGACAAAGAACACTGTTCATTACTGAAATGCTCCAATTGAGCTGTTAGAATGTCAGAAACAAGCTTTCTGAGCTGAGAACTGCATTTTGTGACAAAGTTCATCAGTGGATGATGAGAATGTCAGTTTTGACAAAGAACACTGATCATTACTAAAATGCTCCAATTGAGCTGTTAGAATGTCAGAAACAAGCTTTCTGTGCTGAGAAATGCATTTTGTGACAAAGTGCATCAGTGGATGATGAGAATGTCAGTTTTGACAAAGAACACTCTTCATTACTAAAATGCTCTAATTGAGCTGTTAGAATGTCAGAAACAAGCTTTCTGAGCTGAGAACTGCATTTTGTGACAAAAAGCATCAGTGGATGATGAGAATGTCAGTTTTGACAAAGAACACTGTTCATTACTAAAATGCTCCAATTGAGCTGTTAGAATGTCAGAAACAAGCTTTCTGAGCTGAGAACTGCATTTTGTGACAAAGTTCATCAGTGGATGATGAGAATGTCAGTTTTGACAAAGAACACTGATCATTACTAAAATGCTCCAATTGAGCTGTTAGAATGTCAGAAACAAGCTTTCTGAGCTGAGAAATGCATTTTGTGACAAAGTGCTTCAGTGGATGATGAGAATGTCAGTTTTGACAAAGAACACTGTTCATTACTAAAATGCTCTAATTGAGCTGTTAGAATGTCAGAAACAAGCTTTCTGAGCTGAGAACTGCATTTTGTGACATAGTTCATCAGTGGATGATGAGAATGTCAGTTTTGACAAAGAACACTGTTCATTACTGAAATGCTCCAATTGAGCTGTTAGAATGTCAGAAACAAATTTTCTGAGCTGAGAAATGCATTTTGTGACAAAGTGCATCAGTGGATGATGAGAATGTCAGTTTTGACAAAGAACACTGATCATCACTAAAATGCTCCAATTAAGCTGTTAGAATGTCAGAAACAAGCTTTCTGAGCTGAGAACTGCATTTTGTGACATAGTTCATCAGTGGATGATGAGAATGTCAGTTTTGACAAAGAACACTGTTCATTACTGAAATGCTCCAATTGAGCTGTTAGAATGTCAGAAACAAGCTTTCTGAGCTGAGAAATGCATTTTGTGACAAAGTGCATCAGTGGATGATGAGAATGTCAGTTTTGACAAAGAACACTGTTCATTACTAAAATGCTCTAATTGAGCTGTTAGAATGTCAGAAACAAGCTTTCTGAGCTGAGAACTGCATTTTGTGACAAAAAGCATCAGTGGATGATGAGAATGTCAGTTTTGACAAAGAACACTGATCATTACTAAAATGCTCCAATTGAGCTGTTAGAATGTCAGAAACAAGCTTTCTGAGCTGAGAAATGCATTTTGTGACAAAGTGCTTCAGTGGATGATGAGAATGTCAGTTTTGACAAAGAACACTTTTCATTACTAAAATGCTCTAATTGAGCTGTTAGAATGTCAGAAACAAGCTTTCTGAGCTGAGAACTGCATTTTGTGACATAGTTCATCAGTGGATGATGAGAATGTCAGTTTTGACAAAGAACACTGTTAATTACTAAAATGCTCCAATTGAGCTGTTAGAATGTCAGAAACAAGCTTTTTGAGCTGAGAAATGCATTTTGTGACATAGTTCATCAGTGGATGATGAGAATGTCAGTTTTGACAAAGAACTCTGTTCATTACTGAAATGCTCCAATTGAGCTGTTAGAATGTCAGAAACAAGCTTTCTGAGCTGAAAACTGCATTTTGTGACAAAGTGAATCAGTGGATGGATGAGAATGTCACTTTTGACAAAGAACACTGTTCATTACTGAAATGCTCCAATTGAGCTGTTAGAATGTCAGAAACAAGCTTTCTGAGCTGAGAAATGCATTTTGTGACAAAGTGCATCAGTGGATGATGAGAATGTCAGTTTTGACAAAGAACACTGTTCATTACTAAAATGCTCTAATTGAGCTGTTAGAATGTCAGAAACAAGCTTTCTGAGCTGAGAACTGCATTTTGTGACAAAAAGCATCAGTGGATGATGAGAATGTCAGTTTTGACAAAGAACACTGATCATTACTAAAATGCTCCAATTGAGCTGTTAGAATGTCAGAAACAAGCTTTCCGCGCTGAGAAATGCATTTTGTGACAAAGTGCTTCAGTGGATGATGAGAATGTCAGTTTTGACAAAGAACACTGTTCATTACTAAAATGCTCTAATTGAGCTGTTAGAATGTCAGAAACAAGCTTTCTGAGCTGAGAACTGCATTTTGTGACATAGTTCATCAGTGGATGATGAGAATGTCAGTTTTGACAAAGAACACTGTTCATTACTAAAATGCTCCAATTGAGCTGTTAGAATGTCAGAAACAAGCTTTCTGAGCTGAGAACTGCATTTTGTGACATAGTTCATCAGTGGATGATGAGAATGTCAGTTTTGACAAAGAACACTGATCATTACTAAAATGCTCCAATTGAGCTGTTAGAATGTCAGAAACAAGCTTTCTGAGCTGAGAAATGCATTTTGTGACATAGTTCATCAGTGGATGATGAGAATGTCAGTTTTGACAAAGAACACTGTTCATTACTGAAATGCTCCAATTGAGCTGTTAGAATGTCAGAAACAAGCTTTCTGAGCTGAGAAATGCATTTTGTGACAAAGTGCATCAGTGGATGATGAGAATGTCAGTTTTGACAAAGAACACTGTTCATTACTAAAATGCTATAATTGAGCTGTTAGAATGTCAGAAACAAGCTTTCTGAGCTGAGAACTGCATTTTGTGACATAGTTCATCAGTGGATGATGAGAATGTCAGTTTTGACAAAGAACACTGATCATTACTAAAATGCTCTAATTTAGCTGTTAGAATGTTAGAAACAAGCTTTCTGAGCTGAGAACTGCATTTTGTGACATAGTTCATCAGTGGATGATGAGAATGTCAGTTTTGACAAAGAACACTGTTCATTACTAAAATGCTCCAATTGAGCTGTTAGAATGTCAGAAACAAGCTTTCTGAGCTGAGAACTGCATTTTGTGACATAGTTCATCAGTGGATGATGAGAATGTCAGTTTTGACAAAGAACACTGTTCATTACTGAAATGCTCCAATTGAGATGTTAGAATGTCAGAAACAAATTTTCTGAGCTGAGAAATGCATTTTGTGACAAAGTGCATCAGTGGATGATGAAAATGTCAGTTTTGACAAAGAACACTGTTCATTACTAAAATTCTCTAATTGAGCTGTTAGAATGTCAGAAACAAGCTTTCTGAGCTGAGAACTGCATTTTGTGAGAAAGTGAATCAGTGAATGATGAGAATGTCAGTTTTGACAAAGAACACTGTTCATTACTAAAATGCTCCAATTGAGCTGTTCGAATGTCAGAAACAAGCTTTCTGAGCATAAAACTGCATTTTGTGACAAAGTGCATCAGTGGGTGATGAGAATGTCAGTTTTGACAAAGAACACTGTTCATTACTAAAATGCTCTAATTGAGCTGTTAGAATGTCAGAAACAAGCTTTCTGAGCTGAAAACTGCATTTTGTGACAAAGTGAATCAGTGGATGATGAGAATGTCACTTTTGACAAAGAACACTGTTCATTCCTAAAATGCTCCAATTGAGCTGTTAGAATGTCAGAAACAAGCTTTCTGAGCTGAGAACTGCATTTTGTGACATAGTTCATCAGTGGATGATGAGAATGTCAGTTTTGACAAAGAACACTGTTCATTACTGAAAAGCTCTAATTGAGCTGTTAGAATGTCAGAAACAAGCTTTCTGAGCTGAGAACTGCATTTTGTGACATAGTTCATCAGTGGATGATGAGAATGTCAGTTTTGACAAAGAACACTGTTCATTACTAAAATGCTCTAATTGAGCTGTTAGAATGTTAGAAACAAGCTTTCTGAGCTGAGAACTGCATTTTGTGACATAGTTCATCAGTGGATGATGAGAATGTCAGTTTTGACAAAGAACACTGTTCATTACTAAAATGCTCTAATTGAGCTGTTAGAATGTCAGAAACAAGCTTTCTGAGCTGAGAACTGCATTGTGTGACATAGTTCATCAGTGGATGATGAGAATGTCAGTTTTGACAAAGAACACTGATCATTACTAAAATGCTCCAATTGAGCTGTTAGAATGTCAGAAACAAGCTTTCTGAGCTGAGAAATGCATTTTGTGACAAAGTGCATCAGTGGATGATGAGAATGTCAGTTTTGACAAAGAACACTGTTCATTACTAAAATGCTCTAATTGAGCTGTTAGAATGTCAGAAACAAGCTTTCTGAGCTGAGAACTGCATTTTGTGACAAAAAGCATCAGTGGATGATGAGAATGTCAGTTTTGACAAAGAACACTGATCATTACTAAAATGCTCCAATTGAGCTGTTAGAATGTCAGAAACAAGCTTTCGGAGCTGAGAAATGCATTTTGTGACAAAGTGCTTCAGTGGATGATGAGAATGTCAGTTTTGACAAAGAACACTGTTCATTACTAAAATGCTCTAATTGAGCTGTTAGAATGTCAGAAACAAGCTTTCTGAGCTGAGAACTGCATTTTGTGACATAGTTCATCAGTGGATGATGAGAATGTCAGTTTTGACAAAGAACACTGTTCATTACTAAAATGCTCTAATTGAGCTGTTAGAATGTTAGAAACAAGCTTTCTGAGCTGAGAACTGCATTTTGTGACATAGTTCATCAGTGGATGATGAGAATGTCAGTTTTGACAAAGAACACTGTTCATTACTAAAATGCTCTAATTGAGCTGTTAGAATGTCAGAAACAAGCTTTCTGAGCTGAGAACTGCATTGTGTGACATAGTTCATCAGTGGATGATGAGAATGTCAGTTTTGACAAAGAACACTGTTCATTACTAAAATGCTCTAATTTAGCTGTTAGAATGTTAGAAACAAGCTTTCTGAGCTGAGAACTGCATTTTGTGACATAGTTCATCAGTGGATGATGAGAATGTCAGTTTTGACAAAGAACACTGTTCATTACTAAAATGCTCCAATTGAGCTGTTAGAATGTCAGAAACAAGCTTTCTGAGCTGAGAACTGCATTTTGTGACATAGTTCATCAGTGGATGATGAGAATGTCAGTTTTGACAAAGAACACTGTTCATTACTGAAATGCTCCAATTGAGATGTTAGAATGTCAGAAACAAATTTTCTGAGCTGAGAAATGCATTTTGTGACAAAGTGCATCAGTGGATGATGAAAATGTCAGTTTTGACAAAGAACACTGTTCATTACTAAAATTCTCTAATTGAGCTGTTAGAATGTCAGAAACAAGCTTTCTGAGCTGAGAACTGCATTTTGTGAGAAAGTGAATCAGTGGATGATGAGAATGTCAGTTTTGACAAAGAACACTGTTCATTACTAAAATGCTCTAATTGAGCTGTTAGAATGTCAGAAACAAGCTTTCTGAGCTGAAAACTGCATTTTGTGACAAAGTGAATCAGTGGATGGATGAGAATGTCAGTTTTGACAAAGAACACTGTTCATTACTAAAATGCTATAATTGAGCTGTTAGAATGTCAGAAACAAGCTTTCTGAGCTGAGAACTGCATTTTGTGACATAGTTCATCAGTGGATGATGAGAATGTCAGTTTTGACAAAGAACACTGATCATTACTAAAATGCTCTAATTTAGCTGTTAGAATGTTAGAAACAAGCTTTCTGAGCTGAGAACTGCATTTTGTGACATAGTTCATCAGTGGATGATGAGAATGTCAGTTTTGACAAAGAACACTGTTCATTACTAAAATGCTCCAATTGAGCTGTTAGAATGTCAGAAACAAGCTTTCTGAGCTGAGAACTGCATTTTGTGACATAGTTCATCAGTGGATGATGAGAATGTCAGTTTTGACAAAGAACACTGTTCATTACTGAAATGCTCCAATTGAGATGTTAGAATGTCAGAAACAAATTTTCTGAGCTGAGAAATGCATTTTGTGACAAAGTGCATCAGTGGATGATGAAAATGTCAGTTTTGACAAAGAACACTGTTCATTACTAAAATTCTCTAATTGAGCTGTTAGAATGTCAGAAACAAGCTTTCTGAGCTGAGAACTGCATTTTGTGAGAAAGTGAATCAGTGAATGATGAGAATGTCAGTTTTGACAAAGAACACTGTTCATTACTAAAATGCTCCAATTGAGCTGTTCGAATGTCAGAAACAAGCTTTCTGAGCATAAAACTGCATTTTGTGACAAAGTGCATCAGTGGGTGATGAGAATGTCAGTTTTGACAAAGAACACTGTTCATTACTAAAATGCTCTAATTGAGCTGTTAGAATGTCAGAAACAAGCTTTCTGAGCTGAAAACTGCATTTTGTGACAAAGTGAATCAGTGGATGATGAGAATGTCACTTTTGACAAAGAACACTGTTCATTCCTAAAATGCTCCAATTGAGCTGTTAGAATGTCAGAAACAAGCTTTCTGAGCTGAGAACTGCATTTTGTGACATAGTTCATCAGTGGATGATGAGAATGTCAGTTTTGACAAAGAACACTGTTCATTACTGAAAAGCTCTAATTGAGCTGTTAGAATGTCAGAAACAAGCTTTCTGAGCTGAGAACTGCATTTTGTGACATAGTTCATCAGTGGATGATGAGAATGTCAGTTTTGACAAAGAACACTGTTCATTACTAAAATGCTCTAATTGAGCTGTTAGAATGTCAGAAACAAGCTTTCTGAGCTGAGAACTGCATTTTGTGACATAGTTCATCAGTGGATGATGAGAATGTCAGTTTTGACAAAGAACACTGTTCATTACTAAAATGCTCCAATTGAGCTGTTAGAATGTCAGAAACAAGCTTTCTGAGCTGAGAAATGCATTTTGTGACATAGTTCATCAGTGGATGATGAGAATGTCACTTTTGACAAAGAACACTGTTCATTACTAAAATGCTCCAATTGAGCTGTTAGAATGTCAGAAACAAGCTTTCTGAGCTGAAAACTGCATTTTGTGACAAAGTGAATCAGTGGATGGATGAGAATGTCACTTTTGACAAAGAACACTGTTCATTACTGAAATGCTCCAATTGAGCTGTTAGAATGTCAGAAACAAGCTTTCTGAGCTGAGAAATGCATTTTGTGACAAAGTGCATCAGTGGATGATGAGAATGTCAGTTTTGACAAAGAACACTGTTCATTACTAAAATGCTCTAATTGAGCTGTTAGAATGTCAGAAACAAGCTTTCTGAGCTGAGAACTGCATTTTGTGACAAAAAGCATCAGTGGATGATGAGAATGTCAGTTTTGACAAAGAACACTGATCATTACTAAAATGCTCCAATTGAGCTGTTAGAATGTCAGAAACAAGCTTTCTGAGCTGAGAAATGCATTTTGTGACAAAGTGCTTCAGTGGATGATGAGAATGTCAGTTTTGACAAAGAACACTGTTCATTACTAAAATGCTCTAATTGAGCTGTTAGAATGTCAGAAACAAGCTTTCTGAGCTGAGAACTGCATTTTGTGACATAGTTCATCAGTGGATGATGAGAATGTCAGTTTTGACAAAGAACACTGTTCATTACTAAAATGCTCTAATTGAGCTGTTAGAATGTTAGAAACAAGCTTTCTGAGCTGAGAACTGCATTTTGTGACATAGTTCATCAGTGGATGATGAGAATGTCAGTTTTGACAAAGAACACTGTTCATTACTAAAATGCTCTAATTGAGCTGTTAGAATGTCAGAAACAAGCTTTCTGAGCTGAGAACTGCATTGTGTGACATAGTTCATCAGTGGATGATGAGAATGTCAGTTTTGACAAAGAACACTGATCATTACTAAAATGCTCCAATTGAGCTGTTAGAATGTCAGAAACAAGCTTTCTGAGCTGAGAAATGCATTTTGTGACAAAGTGCATCAGTGGATGATGAGAATGTCAGTTTTGACAAAGAACACTGTTCATTACTAAAATGCTCTAATTGAGCTGTTAGAATGTCAGAAACAAGCTTTCTGAGCTGAGAACTGCATTTTGTGACAAAAAGCATCAGTGGATGATGAGAATGTCAGTTTTGACAAAGAACACTGATCATTACTAAAATGCTCCAATTGAGCTGTTAGAATGTCAGAAACAAGCTTTCGGAGCTGAGAAATGCATTTTGTGACAAAGTGCTTCAGTGGATGATGAGAATGTCAGTTTTGACAAAGAACACTGTTCATTACTAAAATGCTCTAATTGAGCTGTTAGAATGTCAGAAACAAGCTTTCTGAGCTGAGAACTGCATTTTGTGACATAGTTCATCAGTGGATGATGAGAATGTCAGTTTTGACAAAGAACACTGTTCATTACTAAAATGCTCTAATTGAGCTGTTAGAATGTTAGAAACAAGCTTTCTGAGCTGAGAACTGCATTTTGTGACATAGTTCATCAGTGGATGATGAGAATGTCAGTTTTGACAAAGAACACTGTTCATTACTAAAATGCTCTAATTGAGCTGTTAGAATGTCAGAAACAAGCTTTCTGAGCTGAGAACTGCATTGTGTGACATAGTTCATCAGTGGATGATGAGAATGTCAGTTTTGACAAAGAACACTGTTCATTACTAAAATGCTCTAATTTAGCTGTTAGAATGTTAGAAACAAGCTTTCTGAGCTGAGAACTGCATTTTGTGACATAGTTCATCAGTGGATGATGAGAATGTCAGTTTTGACAAAGAACACTGTTCATTACTAAAATGCTCCAATTGAGCTGTTAGAATGTCAGAAACAAGCTTTCTGAGCTGAGAACTGCATTTTGTGACATAGTTCATCAGTGGATGATGAGAATGTCAGTTTTGACAAAGAACACTGTTCATTACTGAAATGCTCCAATTGAGATGTTAGAATGTCAGAAACAAATTTTCTGAGCTGAGAAATGCATTTTGTGACAAAGTGCATCAGTGGATGATGAAAATGTCAGTTTTGACAAAGAACACTGTTCATTACTAAAATTCTCTAATTGAGCTGTTAGAATGTCAGAAACAAGCTTTCTGAGCTGAGAACTGCATTTTGTGAGAAAGTGAATCAGTGGATGATGAGAATGTCAGTTTTGACAAAGAACACTGTTCATTACTAAAATGCTCTAATTGAGCTGTTAGAATGTCAGAAACAAGCTTTCTGAGCTGAAAACTGCATTTTGTGACAAAGTGAATCAGTGGATGGATGAGAATGTCAGTTTTGACAAAGAACACTGATCATTACTAAAATGCGCTAATTGAGCTGTTAGAATGTCAGAAACAAGCTTTCTGAGCTGAGAACTGCATTTTGTGACAAAGTGAATCAGTGGATGATGAGAATGTCAGTTTTGACAAAGAACACTGATCATTACTAAAATGCTCCAATTGAGCTGTTAGAATGTCAGAAACAAGCTTTCTGAGCTGAGAACTGCATTTTGTGACATAGTTCATCAGTGGATGATGAGAATGTCAGTTTTGACAAAGAATACTGTTCATTACTAAAATGCTCTAATTGAGCTGTTAGAATGTCAGAAACAAGCTTTCTGAGCTGAGAACTGCATTTTGTGACATAGTTCATCAGTGGATGATGAGAATGTCAGTTTTGACAAAGAACACTGTTCATTACTAAAATGCACTAATTGAGCTGTTAGAATGTCAGAAACAAGCTTTCTGAGCTGAGAAATGCATTTTGTGACATAGTTCATCAGTGGATGATGAGAATGTCAGTTTTGACAAAGAACTCTGTTCATTACTGAAATGCTCCAATTGAGCTGTTAGAATGTCAGAAACAAGCTTTCTGAGCTGAAAACTGCATTTTGTGACAAAGTGAATCAGTGGATGGATGAGAATGTCACTTTTGACAAAGAACACTGTTCATTACTGAAATGCTCCAATTGAGCTGTTAGAATGTCAGAAACAAGCTTTCTGAGCTGAGAAATGCATTTTGTGACAAAGTGCATCAGTGGATGATGAGAATGTCAGTTTTGACAAAGAACACTGTTCATTACTAAAATGCTCTAATTGAGCTGTTAGAATGTCAGAAACAAGCTTTCTGAGCTGAAAACTGCATTATGTGACAAAGTGAATCAGTGGATGATGAGAATGTCAGTTTTGACAAAGAACACTGATCATTACTAAAATGCTCTAATTGAGCTGTTAGAATGTCAGAAACAAGCTTTCTGAGCTGAAAACTGCATTATGTGACAAAGTGAATCAGTGGATGATGAGAATGTCAGTTTTGACAAAGAACACTGATCATTACTAAAATGCTCTAATTGAGCTGTTAGAATGTCAGAAACAAGCTTTCTGAGCTGAGAACTGCATTTTGTGACAAAAAGCATCAGTGGACGATGAGAATGTCAGTTTTGACAAAGAACACTGATCATTACTAAAATGCTCCAATTGAGCTGTTAGAATGTCAGAAACAAGATTTCTGAGCTGAGAAATGCATTTTGTGACAAAGTGCTTCAGTGGATGATGAGAATGTCAGTTTTGACAAAGAACACTGTTCATTACTAAAATGCTCTAATTGAGCTGTTAGAATGTCAGAAACAAGCTTTCTGAGCTGAGAACTGCATTTTGTGACATAGTTCATCAGTGGATGATGAGAATGTCAGTTTTGACAAAGAACACTGTTCATTACTAAAATGCTCTAATTGAGCTGTTAGAATGTTAGAAACAAGCTTTCTGAGCTGAGAACTGCATTTTGTGACATAGTTCATCAGTGGATGATGAGAATGTCAGTTTTGACAAAGAACACTGTTCATTACTAAAATGCTCCAATTGAGCTGTTAGAATGTCAGAAACAAGCTTTCTGAGCTGAGAACTGCATTTTGTGACATAGTTCATCAGTGGATGATGAGAATGTCAGTTTTGACAAAGAACACTGATCATTACTAAAATGCTCCAATTGAGCTGTTAGAATGTCAGAAACAAGCTTTCTGAGCTGAGAAATGCATTTTGTGACAAAGTGCTTCAGTGGATGATGAGAATGTCAGTTTTGACAAAGAACACTGTTCATTACTAAAATGCTCTAATTGAGCTGTTAGAATGTCAGAAACAAGCTTTCTGAGCTGAGAACTGCATTTTGTGACATAGTTCATCAGTGGATGATGAGAATGTCAGTTTTGACAAAGAACACTGTTCATTACTGAAATGCTCCAATTGAGATGTTAGAATGTCAGAAACAAATTTTCTAAGCTGAGAAATGCATTTTGTGACAAAGTGCATCAGTGGATGATGAGAATGTCAGTTTTGACAAAGAACACTGATCATCACTAAAATGCTCCAATTAAGCTGTTAGAATGTCAGAAACAAGCTTTCTGAGCTGAGAACTGCATTTTGTGACATAGTTCATCAGTGGATGATGAGAATGTCAGTTTTGACAAAGAACACTGTTCATTACTAAAATTCTCTAATTGAGCTGTTAGAATGTCAGAAACAAGCTTTCTGAGCTGAGAACTGCATTTTGTGAGAAAGTGAATCAGTGGATGATGAGAATGTCAGTTTTGACAAAGAACACTGTTCATTACTAAAATGCTCCAATTGAGCTGTTAGAATGTCAGAAACAAGCTTTCTGAGCATAAAACTGCATTTTGTGACAAAGTGCATCAGTGGGTGATGAGAATGTCAGTTTTGACAAAGAACACTGTTCATTACTAAAATGCTCTAATTGAGCTGTTAGAATGTCAGAAACAAGCTTTCTGAGCTGAGAACTGCATTTTGTGAGAAAGTGAATCAGTGAATGATGAGAATGTCAGTTTTGACAAAGAACACTGTTCATTACTAAAATGCTCCAATTGAGCTGTTCGAATGTCAGAAACAAGCTTTCTGAGCTGAGAACTGCATTTTGTGACAAAGTGAATCAGTGGATGATGAGAATGTCACTTTTGACAAAGAACACTGATCATTACTAAAATGCTCCAATTGAGCTGTTAGAATGTCAGAAACAAGCTTTCTGAGCTGAGAACTGCATTTTGTGACATAGTTCATCAGTGGATGATGAGAATGTCACTTTTGACAAAGAACACTGTTCATTACTAAAATGCTCTAATTGAGCTGTTAGAATGTCAGAAACAAGCTTTCTGAGCTGAGAACTGCATTTTGTGACATAGTTCATCAGTGGATGATGAGAATGTCAGTTTTGACAAAGAACACTGTTCATTACTGAAATGCTCTAATTGAGCTGTTAGAATGTCAGAAACAAGCTTTCTGAGCTGAGAACTGCATTTTGTGAGAAAAAGCATCAGTGGATGATGAGAATGTCAGTTTTGACAAAGAACACTGATCATTACTAAAATGCTCCAATTGAGCTGTTAGAATGTCAGAAACAAGCTTTCTGAGCTGAGAAATGCATTTTGTGACAAAGAGCATCAGTGGATGATGAGAATGTCAGTTTTGACAAAGAACACTGTTCATTACTAAAATGCTCTAATTGAGCTGTTAGAATGTCAGAAACAAGCTTTCTGAGCTGAAAACTGCATTTTGTGACAAAAAGCATCAGTGGATGATGAGAATGTCAGTTTTGACAAGGAACACTGTTCATTACTAAAATGCTCTAATTGAGCTGTTAGAATGTCAGAAACAAGCTTTCTGAGCTGAGAAATGCATTTTGTGACAAAGTGCTTCAGTGGATGATGAGAATGTCAGTTTTGACAAAGAACACTGTTCATTACTAAAATGCTCTAATTGAGCTGTTAGAATGTTAGAAACAAGCTTTCTGAGCTGAGAACTGCATTTTGTGACAAAGTGAATCAGTGGATGGATGAGAATGTCACTTTTGACAAAGAACACTGTTCATTAATGAAATGCTCCAATTGAGCTGTTAGAATGTCAGAAACAAGCTTTCTGAGCTGAAAACAGCATTTTGTGACAAAGTGAATCAGTGGATGGATGAGAATGTCACTTTTGACAAAGAACACTGTTCATTAATGAAATGCTCCAATTGAGCTGTTAGAATGTCAGAAACAAGCTTTCTGAGCTGAAAACTGCATTTTGTGACAAAAAGCATCAGTGGATGATGAGAATGTCAGTTTTGACAAAGAACACTTATCATTACTAAAATGCTCCAATTGAGCTGTTAGAATGTCAGAAACAAGCTTTCTGAGCTGAGAAATGCATTTTGTGACAAAGTGCATCAGTGGATGATGAGAATGTCAGTTTTGACAAAGAACACTGTTCATTACTAAAATGCTCTAATTGAGCTGTTAGAATGTCAGAAACAAGCTTTCTGAGCTGAGAACTGCATTTTGTGACATAGTTCATCAGTGGATGATGAGAATGTCAGTTTTGACAAAGAACACTGTTCATTACTAAAATTCTCTAATTGAGCTGTTAGAATGTCAGAAACAAGCTTTCTGAGCTGAGATCTGCATTTTGTGAGAAAGTGAATCAGTGGATGATGAGAATGTCAGTTTTGACAAAGAACACTGTTCATTACTAAAATGCTCCAATTGAGCTGTTAGAATGTCAGAAACAAGCTTTCTGAGCTGAAAACAGCATTTTGTGACAAAGTGAATCAGTGGATGGATGAGAATGTCACTTTTGACAAAGAACACTGTTCATTAATGAAATGCTCCAATTGAGCTGTTAGAATGTCAGAAACAAGCTTTCTGAGCTGAAAACTGCATTTTGTGACAAAAAGCATCAGTGGATGATGAGAATGTCAGTTTTGACAAAGAACACTGATCATTACTAAAATGCTCCAATTGAGCTGTTAGAATGTCAGAAACAAGCTTTCTGAGCTGAGAAATGCATTTTGTGACAAAGTGCATCAGTGGATGATGAGAATGTCAGTTTTGACAAAGAACACTGTTCATTACTAAAATGCTCTAATTGAGCTGTTAGAATGTCAGAAACAAGCTTTCTGAGCTGAAAACTGCATTTTGTGACAAAGTGAATCAGTGGATGATGAGAATGTCAGTTTTGACAAAGAACACTGATCATTACTAAAATGCTCTAATTGAGCTGTTAGAATGTCAGAAACAAGCTTTCTGAGCTGAGAACTGCATTTTGTGACAAAGTGAATCAGTGGATGATGAGAATGTCACTTTTGACAAAGAACACTGATCATTACTAAAATGCTCCAATTGAGCTGTTAGAATGTCAGAAACAAGCTTTCTGAGCTGAAAACTGCATTTTGTGACATAGTTCATCTGTGGATGATGAGAATGTCAGTTTTGACAAAGAACACTGATCATCACTAAAATGCTCCAATTAAGCTGTTAGAATGTCAGAAACAAGCTTTCTGAGCTGAGAACTGCATTTTGTGAGAAAGTGAATCAGTGGATGATGATAATGTCAGTTTTGACAAAGAACACTGTTCATTACTAAAATGCTCCAATTGAGCTGTTAGAATGTCAGAAACTAGCTTTCTGAGCTGAAAACTGCATTTTTTTGACAAAGTTTATCAGTGGATGATGAGAATGTCAGTTTTGACAAAGAACACTGTTCATTACTGAAATGCTCTAATTGAGCTGTTAGAATGTCAGAAACAAGCTTTCTGAGCTGAGAACTGCATTTTGTGACATAGTTCATCAGTGGATGATGAGAATGTCAGTTTTGACAAAGAACACTGTTCATTACTAAAATGCTCTAATTGAGCTGTTAGAATGTCAGAAACAAGCTTTCTGAGCTGAGAACTGCATTTTGTGACATAGTTCATCAGTGGATGATGAGAATGTCAGTTTTGACAAAGAACACTGTTCATTACTAAAATGCTCCAATTGAGCTGTTAGAATGTCAGAAACAAGCTTTCTGAGCTGAGAAATGCATTTTGTGAGAAAGTTCATCAGTGGATGATGAGAATGTCAGTTTTGACAAAGAACACTGTTCATTACTAAAATGCTCCAATTGAGCTGTTAGAATGTCAGAAACAAGCTTTCTGAGCTGAGAACTGCATTTTGTTACATAGTTCATCAGTGGATGATGAGAATGTCAGTTTTGACAAAGAACACTGTTCATTACTGAAATGCTCCAATTGAGATGTTAGAATGTCAGAAACAAATTTTCTGAGCTGAGAAATGCATTTTGTGACAAAGTGCATCAGTGGATGATGAAAATGTCAGTTTTGACAAAGAACACTGTTCATTACTAAAATTCTCTAATTGAGCTGTTAGAATGTCAGAAACAAGCTTTCTGAGCTGAGAACTGCATTTTGTGAGAAAGTGAATCAGTGGATGATGAGAATGTCAGTTTTGACAAAGAACACTGTTCATTACTAAAATGCTCTAATTGAGCTGTTAGAATGTCAGAAACAAGCTTTCTGAGCTGAAAACTGCATTTTGTGACAAAGTGAATCAGTGGATGGATGAGAATGTCAGTTTTGACAAAGAACACTGATCATTACTAAAATGCTCTAATTGAGCTGTTAGAATGTCAGAAACAAGCTTTCTGAGCTAAGAACTGCATTTTGTGACAAAGTGAATCAGTGGATGATGAGAATGTCACTTTTGACAAAGAACACTGATCATTACTAAAATGCTCCAATTGAGCTGTTAGAATGTCAGAAACAAGCTTTCTGAGCTGAGAACTGCATTTTGTGACATAGTTCATCAGTGGATGATGAGAATGTCAGTTTTGACAAAGAACACTGTTCATTACTAAAATGCTCTAATTGAGCTGTTAGAATGTCAGAAACAAGCTTTCTGAGCTGAGAACTGCATTTTGTGACATAGTTCATCAGTGGATGATGAGAATGTCAGTTTTGACAAAGAACACTGTTCATTACTGAAATGCTCTAATTGAGCTGTTAGAATGTCAGAAACAAGCTTTCTGAGCTGAGAACTGCATTTTGTGACATAGTTCATCAGTGGATGATGAGAATGTCAGTTTTGACAAAGAACACTGTTCATTACTAAAATGCTCTAATTGAGCTGTTAGAATGTCAGAAACAAGCTTTCTGAGCTGAGAACTGCATTTTGTGACATAGTTCATCAGTGGATGATGAGAATGTCAGTTTTGACAAAGAACACTGTTCATTACTAAAATGCTCCAATTGAGCTGTTAGAATGTCAGAAACAAGCTTTCTGAGCTGAGAAATGCATTTTGTGACATAGTTCATCAGTGGATGATGAGAATGTCAGTTTTGACAAAGAACTCTGTTCATTACTGAAATGCTCCAATTGAGCTGTTAGAATGTCAGAAACAAGCTTTCTGAGCTGAAAACTGCATTTTGTGACAAAGTGAATCAGTGGATGGATGAGAATGTCACTTTTGACAAAGAACACTGTTCATTACTGAAATGCTCCAATTGAGCTGTTAGAATGTCAGAAACAAGCTTTCTGAGCTGAGAAATGCATTTTGTGACAAAGTGCATCAGTGGATGATGAGAATGTCAGTTTTGACAAAGAACACTGTTCATTACTAAAATGCTCCAATTGAGCTGTTAGAATGTCAGAAACAAGCTTTCTGAGCTGAGAACTGCATTTTGTTACATAGTTCATCAGTGGATGATGAGAATGTCAGTTTTGACAAAGAACACTGTTCATTACTGAAATGCTCCAATTGAGATGTTAGAATGTCAGAAACAAATTTTCTGAGCTGAGAAATGCATTTTGTGACAAAGTGCATCAGTGGATGATGAAAATGTCAGTTTTGACAAAGAACACTGTTCATTACTAAAATTCTCTAATTGAGCTGTTAGAATGTCAGAAACAAGCTTTCTGAGCTGAGAACTGCATTTTGTGAGAAAGTGAATCAGTGGATGATGAGAATGTCAGTTTTGACAAAGAACACTGTTCATTACTAAAATGCTCTAATTGAGCTGTTAGAATGTCAGAAACAAGCTTTCTGAGCTGAAAACTGCATTTTGTGACAAAGTGAATCAGTGGATGGATGAGAATGTCAGTTTTGACAAAGAACACTGATCATTACTAAAATGCTCTAATTGAGCTGTTAGAATGTCAGAAACAAGCTTTCTGAGCTAAGAACTGCATTTTGTGACAAAGTGAATCAGTGGATGATGAGAATGTCACTTTTGACAAAGAACACTGATCATTACTAAAATGCTCCAATTGAGCTGTTAGAATGTCAGAAACAAGCTTTCTGAGCTGAGAACTGCATTTTGTGACATAGTTCATCAGTGGATGATGAGAATGTCAGTTTTGACAAAGAACACTGTTCATTACTAAAATGCTCTAATTGAGCTGTTAGAATGTCAGAAACAAGCTTTCTGAGCTGAGAACTGCATTTTGTGACATAGTTCATCAGTGGATGATGAGAATGTCAGTTTTGACAAAGAACACTGTTCATTACTGAAATGCTCTAATTGAGCTGTTAGAATGTCAGAAACAAGCTTTCTGAGCTGAGAACTGCATTTTGTGACATAGTTCATCAGTGGATGATGAGAATGTCAGTTTTGACAAAGAACACTGTTCATTACTAAAATGCTCTAATTGAGCTGTTAGAATGTCAGAAACAAGCTTTCTGAGCTGAGAACTGCGTTTTGTGACATAGTTCATCAGTGGATGATGAGAATGTCAGTTTTGACAAAGAACACTGTTCATTACTAAAATGCTCCAATTGAGCTGTTAGAATGTCAGAAACAAGCTTTCTGAGCTGAGAAATGCATTTTGTGACATAGTTCATCAGTGGATGATGAGAATGTCAGTTTTGACAAAGAACTCTGTTCATTACTGAAATGCTCCAATTGAGCTGTTAGAATGTCAGAAACAAGCTTTCTGAGCTGAAAACTGCATTTTGTGACAAAGTGAATCAGTGGATGGATGAGAATGTCACTTTTGACAAAGAACACTGTTCATTACTGAAATGCTCCAATTGAGCTGTTAGAATGTCAGAAACAAGCTTTCTGAGCTGAGAAATGCATTTTGTGACAAAGTGCATCAGTGGATGATGAGAATGTCAGTTTTGACAAAGAACACTGTTCATTACTAAAATGCTCTAATTGAGCTGTTAGAATGTCAGAAACAAGCTTTCTGAGCTGAGAACTGCATTTTGTGACAAAAAGCATCAGTGGATGATGAGAATGTCAGTTTTGACAAAGAACACTGATCATTACAAAAATGCTCCAATTGAGCTGTTAGAATGTCAGAAACAAGATTTCTGAGCTGAGAAATGCATTTTGTGACAAAGTGCTTCAGTGGATGATGAGAATGTCAGTTTTGACAAAGAACACTGTTCATTACTAAAATGCTCTAATTGAGCTGTTAGAATGTCAGAAACAAGCTTTCTGAGCTGAGAACTGCATTTTGTGAGAAAGTGAATCAGTGGATGATGAGAATGTCAGTTTTGACTAAGAACACTGTTCATTACTAAAATGCTCCAATTGAGCTGTTAGAATGTCAGAAACAAGCTTTCTGAGCATAAAACTGCATTTTGTGACAAAGTGCATCAGTGGGTGATGAGAATGTCAGTTTTGACAAAGAACACTGTTCATTACTAAAATGCTCTAATTGAGCTGTTAGAATGTCAGAAACAAGCTTTCTGAGCTGAAAACTGCATTTTGTGACAAAGTGAATCAGTGGATGGATGATGAGAATGTCAGTTTTGACAAAGAACACTGATCATTACTAAAATGCTCTAATTGAGCTGTTAGAATGTCAGAAACAAGCTTTCTGAGCTGAGAACTGCATTTTGTGACGAAGTGAATCAGTGGATGATGAGAATGTCACTTTTGACAAAGAACACTGATCATTACTAAAATGCTCCAATTGAGCTGTTAGAATGTCAGAAACAAGCTTTCTGAGCTGAGAACTGCATTTTGTGACATAGTTCATCAGTGGATGATGAGAATGTCAGTTTTGACAAAGAACACTGTTCATTACTAAAATGCTCTAATTGAGCTGTTAGAATGTCAGAAACAAGCTTTCTGAGCTGAGAACTGCATTTTGTGACATAGTTCATCAGTGGATGATGAGAATGTCAGTTTTGACAAAGAACACTGTTCATTACTGAAATGCTCTAATTGAGCTGTTAGAATGTCAGAAACAAGCTTTCTGAGCTGAGAACTGCATTTTGTGACATAGTTCATCAGTGGATGATGAGAATGTCAGTTTTGACAAAGAACACTGTTCATTACTGAAATGCTCTAATTGAGCTGTTAGAATGTCAGAAACAAGCTTTCTGAGCTGAGAACCGCATTTTGTGACATAGTTCATCAGTGGATGATGAGAATGTCAGTTTTGACAAAGAACACTGTTCATTACTGAAATGCTCCAATTGAGATGTTAGAATGTCAGAAACAAATTTTCTGAGCTGAGAAATGCATTTTGTGACAAAGTGCATCAGTGGATGATGAGAATGTCAGTTTTGACAAAGAACACTGTTCATTACTAAAATGCTCCAATTGAGCTGTTAGAATGTCAGAAACAAGCTTTCTGAGCATAAAACTGCATTTTGTGACAAAGTGCATCAGTGGGTGATGAGAATGTCAGTTTTGACAAAGAACACTGATCATCACTAAAATGCTCCAATTAAGCTGTTAGAATGTCAGAAACAAGCTTTCTGAGCTGAGAACTGCATTTTGTGACATAGTTCATCAGTGGATGATGAGAATGTCAGTTTTGACAAAGAACACTGATCATCACTAAAATGCTCCAATTAAGCTGTTAGAATGTCAGAAACAAGCTTTCTGAGCTGAGAACTGCATTTTGTGACATAGTTCATCAGTGGATGATGAGAATGTCAGTTTTGACAAAGAACACTGTTCATTACTAAAATTCTCTAATTGAGCTGTTAGAATGTCAGAAACAAGCTTTCTGAGCTGAGAACTGCATTTTGTGAGAAAGTGAATCAGTGGATGATGAGAATGTCAGTTTTGACAAAGAACACTGTTCATTACTAAAATGCTCCAATTGAGCTGTTAGAATGTCAGAAACAAGCTTTCTGAGCATAAAACTGCATTTTGTGACAAAGTGCATCAGTGGGTGATGAGAATGTCAGTTTTGACAAAGAACACTGTTCATTACTAAAATGCTCTAATTGAGCTGTTAGAATGTCAGAAACAAGCTTTCTGGGCTGAAAACTGCATTTTGTGACAAAGTGAATCAGTGGATGATGAGAATGTCAGTTTTGACAAAGAACACTGATCATTACTAAAATGCTCTAATTGAGCTGTTAGAATGTCAGAAACAAGCTTTCTGAGCTGAGAACTGCATTTTGTGACATAGTTCATCAGTGGATGATGAGAATGTCAGTTTTGACAAAGAACACTGTTCATTACTGAAATGCTCTAATTGAGCTGTTAGAATGTCAGAAACAAGCTTTCTGAGCTGAGAACTGCATTTTGTGACATAGTTCATCAGTGGATGATGAGAATGTCAGTTTTGACAAAGAACACTGTTCATTACTGAAATGCTCCAATTGAGCTGTTAAAATGTCAGAAACAAGCTTTCTGAGCTGAAAACTGCATTTTGTGACAAAAAGCATCAGTGGATGATGAGAATGTCAGTTTTGACAAAGAACACTGATCATTACTAAAATGCTCCAATTGAGCTGTTAGAATGTCAGAAACAAGCTTTCTGAGCTGAGAAATGCATTTTGTGACAAAGTGCTTCAGTGGATGATGAGAATGTCAGTTTTGACAAAGAACACTGTTCATTACTAAAATGCTCTAATTGAGCTGTTAGAATGTCAGAAACAAGCTTTCTGAGCTGAGAACTGCATTTTGTGACAAAGTGAATCAGTGGATGGATGAGAATGTCACTTTTGACAAAGAACACTGTTCATTAATGAACTGCTCCAATTGAGCTGTTAGAATGTCAGAAACAAGCTTTCTGAGCTGAAAACAGCATTTTGTGACAAAGTGAATCAGTGGATGGATGAGAATGTCACTTTTGACAAAGAACACTGTTCATTAATGAAATGCTCCAATTGAGCTGTTAGAATGTCAGAAACAAGCTTTCTGAGCTGAAAACTGCATTTTGTGACAAAAAGCATCAGTGGATGATGAGAATGTCAGTTTTGACAAAGAACACTGATCATTACTAAAATGCTCCAATTGAGCTGTTAGAATGTCAGAAACAAGCTTTCTGAGCTGAGAAATGCATTTTGTGACAAAGTGCATCAGTGGATGATGAGAATGTCAGTTTTGACAAAGAACACTGTTCATTACTAAAATGCTCTAATTGAGCTGTTAGAATGTCAGAAACAAGCTTTCTGAGCTGAGAACTGCATTTTGTGACATAGTTCATCAGTGGATGATGAGAATGTCAGTTTTGACAAAGAACACTGTTCATTACTAAAATGCTCTAATTGAGCTGTTAGAATGTTAGAAACAAGCTTTCTGAGCTGAGAACTGCATTGTGTGACATAGTTCATCAGTGGATGATGAGAATGTCAGTTTTGACAAAGAACACTGTTCATTACTAAAATGCTCCAATTGAGCTGTTAGAATGTCAGAAACAAGCTTTCTGAGCTGAGAAATGCATTTTGTGACAAAGTGCATCAGTGGATGATGAGAATGTCAGTTTTGACAAAGAACACTGTTCATTACTAAAATGCTCTAATTGAGCTGTTAGAATGTCAGAAACAAGCTTTCTGAGCTGAGAACTGCATTTTGTGACAAAAAGCATCAGTGGATGATGAGAATGTCAGTTTTGACAAAGAACACTGATCATTACTAAAATGCTCCAATTGAGCTGTTAGAATGTCAGAAACAAGCTTTCTGAGCTGAGAAATGCATTTTGTGACAAAGTGCTTCAGTGGATGATGAGAATGTCAGTTTTGACAAAGAACACTGTTCATTACTAAAATGCTCTAATTGAGCTGTTAGAATGTCAGAAACAAGCTTTCTGAGCTGAGAACTGCATTTTGTGACATAGTTCATCAGTGGATGATGAGAATGTCAGTTTTGACGAAGAACACTGTTCATTACTAAAATGCTCCAATTGAGCTGTTAGAATGTCAGAAACAAGCTTTCTGAGCTGAGAAATGCATTTTGTGACATAGTTCATCAGTGGATGATGAGAATGTCAGTTTTGACAAAGAACACTGTTCATTACTAAAATGCTCTAATTGAGCTGTTAGAATGTCAGAAACAAGCTTTCTGAGCTGAGAACTGCATTGTGTGACATAGTTCATCAGTGGATGATGAGAATGTCAGTTTTGACAAAGAACACTGTTCATTACTAAAATGCTCTAATTTAGCTGTTAGAATGTTAGAAACAAGCTTTCTGAGCTGAGAACTGCATTTTGTGACATAGTTCATCAGTGGATGATGAGAATGTCAGTTTTGACAAAGAACACTGTTCATTACTAAAATGCTCCAATTGAGCTTTTAGAATGTCAGAAACAAGCTTTCTGAGCTGAGAAATGCATTTTGTGACATAGTTCATCAGTGGATGATGAGAATGTCAGTTTTGACAAAGAACACTGTTCATTACTGAAATGCTCCAATTGAGATGTTAGAATGTCAGAAACAAATTTTCTGAGCTGAGAAATGCATTTTGTGACAAAGTGCATCAGTGGATGATGAAAATGTCAGTTTTGACAAAGAACACTGTTCATTACTAAAATTCTCTAATTGAGCTGTTAGAATGTCAGAAACAAGCTTTCTGAGCTGAGAACTGCATTTTGTGAGAAAGTGAATCAGTGGATGATGAGAATGTCAGTTTTGACAAAGAACACTGTTCATTACTAAAATGCTCTAATTGAGCTGTTAGAATGTCAGAAACAAGCTTTCTGAGCTGAAAACTGCATTTTGTGACAAAGTGAATCAGTGGATGGATGAGAATGTCAGTTTTGACAAAGAACACTGATCATTACTAAAATGCTCTAATTGAGCTGTTAGAATGTCAGAAACAAGCTTTCTGAGCTGAGAACTGCATTTTGTGACAAAGTGAATCAGTGGATGATGAGAATGTCACTTTTGACAAAGAACACTGTTCATTACTAAAATGCTCCAATTGAGCTGTTAGAATGTCAGAAACAAGCTTTCTGAGCTGAGAACTGCATTTTGTGACATAGTTCATCAGTGGATGATGAGAATGTCAGTTTTGACAAAGAACACTGTTCATTACTGAAATGCTCCAATTGAGATGTTAGAATGTCAGAAACAAATTTTCTGAGCTGAGAAATGCATTTTGTGACAAAGTGCATCAGTGGATGATGAAAATGTCAGTTTTGACAAAGAACACTGTTCATTACTAAAATTCTCTAATTGAGCTGTTAGAATGTCAGAAACAAGCTTTCTGAGCTGAGAACTGCATTTTGTGAGAAAGTGAATCAGTGGATGATGAGAATGTCAGTTTTGACAAAGAACACTGTTCATTACTAAAATGCTCTAATTGAGCTGTTAGAATGTCAGAAACAAGCTTTCTGAGCTGAAAACTGCATTTTGTGACAAAGTGAATCAGTGGATGGATGAGAATGTCAGTTTTGACAAAGAACACTGATCATTACTAAAATGCGCTAATTGAGCTGTTAGAATGTCAGAAACAAGCTTTCTGAGCTGAGAACTGCATTTTGTGACAAAGTGAATCAGTGGATGATGAGAATGTCAGTTTTGACAAAGAACACTGATCATTACTAAAATGCTCCAATTGAGCTGTTAGAATGTCAGAAACAAGCTTTCTGAGCTGAGAACTGCATTTTGTGACATAGTTCATCAGTGGATGATGAGAATGTCAGTTTTGACAAAGAATACTGTTCATTACTAAAATGCTCTAATTGAGCTGTTAGAATGTCAGAAACAAGCTTTCTGAGCTGAGAACTGCATTTTGTGACATAGTTCATCAGTGGATGATGAGAATGTCAGTTTTGACAAAGAACACTGTTCATTACTAAAATGCACTAATTGAGCTGTTAGAATGTCAGAAACAAGCTTTCTGAGCTGAGAAATGCATTTTGTGACATAGTTCATCAGTGGATGATGAGAATGTCAGTTTTGACAAAGAACTCTGTTCATTACTGAAATGCTCCAATTGAGCTGTTAGAATGTCAGAAACAAGCTTTCTGAGCTGAAAACTGCATTTTGTGACAAAGTGAATCAGTGGATGGATGAGAATGTCACTTTTGACAAAGAACACTGTTCATTACTGAAATGCTCCAATTGAGCTGTTAGAATGTCAGAAACAAGCTTTCTGAGCTGAGAAATGCATTTTGTGACAAAGTGCATCAGTGGATGATGAGAATGTCAGTTTTGACAAAGAACACTGTTCATTACTAAAATGCTCTAATTGAGCTGTTAGAATGTCAGAAACAAGCTTTCTGAGCTGAAAACTGCATTATGTGACAAAGTGAATCAGTGGATGATGAGAATGTCAGTTTTGACAAAGAACACTGATCATTACTAAAATGCTCTAATTGAGCTGTTAGAATGTCAGAAACAAGCTTTCTGAGCTGAAAACTGCATTATGTGACAAAGTGAATCAGTGGATGATGAGAATGTCAGTTTTGACAAAGAACACTGATCATTACTAAAATGCTCTAATTGAGCTGTTAGAATGTCAGAAACAAGCTTTCTGAGCTGAGAACTGCATTTTGTGACAAAAAGCATCAGTGGACGATGAGAATGTCAGTTTTGACAAAGAACACTGATCATTACTAAAATGCTCCAATTGAGCTGTTAGAATGTCAGAAACAAGATTTCTGAGCTGAGAAATGCATTTTGTGACAAAGTGCTTCAGTGGATGATGAGAATGTCAGTTTTGACAAAGAACACTGTTCATTACTAAAATGCTCTAATTGAGCTGTTAGAATGTCAGAAACAAGCTTTCTGAGCTGAGAACTGCATTTTGTGACATAGTTCATCAGTGGATGATGAGAATGTCAGTTTTGACAAAGAACACTGTTCATTACTAAAATGCTCTAATTGAGCTGTTAGAATGTTAGAAACAAGCTTTCTGAGCTGAGAACTGCATTTTGTGACATAGTTCATCAGTGGATGATGAGAATGTCAGTTTTGACAAAGAACACTGTTCATTACTAAAATGCTCCAATTGAGCTGTTAGAATGTCAGAAACAAGCTTTCTGAGCTGAGAACTGCATTTTGTGACATAGTTCATCAGTGGATGATGAGAATGTCAGTTTTGACAAAGAACACTGATCATTACTAAAATGCTCCAATTGAGCTGTTAGAATGTCAGAAACAAGCTTTCTGAGCTGAGAAATGCATTTTGTGACAAAGTGCTTCAGTGGATGATGAGAATGTCAGTTTTGACAAAGAACACTGTTCATTACTAAAATGCTCTAATTGAGCTGTTAGAATGTCAGAAACAAGCTTTCTGAGCTGAGAACTGCATTTTGTGACATAGTTCATCAGTGGATGATGAGAATGTCAGTTTTGACAAAGAACACTGTTCATTACTGAAATGCTCCAATTGAGATGTTAGAATGTCAGAAACAAATTTTCTAAGCTGAGAAATGCATTTTGTGACAAAGTGCATCAGTGGATGATGAGAATGTCAGTTTTGACAAAGAACACTGATCATCACTAAAATGCTCCAATTAAGCTGTTAGAATGTCAGAAACAAGCTTTCTGAGCTGAGAACTGCATTTTGTGACATAGTTCATCAGTGGATGATGAGAATGTCAGTTTTGACAAAGAACACTGTTCATTACTAAAATTCTCTAATTGAGCTGTTAGAATGTCAGAAACAAGCTTTCTGAGCTGAGAACTGCATTTTGTGAGAAAGTGAATCAGTGGATGATGAGAATGTCAGTTTTGACAAAGAACACTGTTCATTACTAAAATGCTCCAATTGAGCTGTTAGAATGTCAGAAACAAGCTTTCTGAGCATAAAACTGCATTTTGTGACAAAGTGCATCAGTGGGTGATGAGAATGTCAGTTTTGACAAAGAACACTGTTCATTACTAAAATGCTCTAATTGAGCTGTTAGAATGTCAGAAACAAGCTTTCTGAGCTGAGAACTGCATTTTGTGAGAAAGTGAATCAGTGAATGATGAGAATGTCAGTTTTGACAAAGAACACTGTTCATTACTAAAATGCTCCAATTGAGCTGTTCGAATGTCAGAAACAAGCTTTCTGAGCTGAGAACTGCATTTTGTGACAAAGTGAATCAGTGGATGATGAGAATGTCACTTTTGACAAAGAACACTGATCATTACTAAAATGCTCCAATTGAGCTGTTAGAATGTCAGAAACAAGCTTTCTGAGCTGAGAACTGCATTTTGTGACATAGTTCATCAGTGGATGATGAGAATGTCACTTTTGACAAAGAACACTGTTCATTACTAAAATGCTCTAATTGAGCTGTTAGAATGTCAGAAACAAGCTTTCTGAGCTGAGAACTGCATTTTGTGACATAGTTCATCAGTGGATGATGAGAATGTCAGTTTTGACAAAGAACACTGTTCATTACTGAAATGCTCTAATTGAGCTGTTAGAATGTCAGAAACAAGCTTTCTGAGCTGAGAACTGCATTTTGTGAGAAAAAGCATCAGTGGATGATGAGAATGTCAGTTTTGACAAAGAACACTGATCATTACTAAAATGCTCCAATTGAGCTGTTAGAATGTCAGAAACAAGCTTTCTGAGCTGAGAAATGCATTTTGTGACAAAGAGCATCAGTGGATGATGAGAATGTCAGTTTTGACAAAGAACACTGTTCATTACTAAAATGCTCTAATTGAGCTGTTAGAATGTCAGAAACAAGCTTTCTGAGCTGAAAACTGCATTTTGTGACAAAAAGCATCAGTGGATGATGAGAATGTCAGTTTTGACAAGGAACACTGTTCATTACTAAAATGCTCTAATTGAGCTGTTAGAATGTCAGAAACAAGCTTTCTGAGCTGAGAAATGCATTTTGTGACAAAGTGCTTCAGTGGATGATGAGAATGTCAGTTTTGACAAAGAACACTGTTCATTACTAAAATGCTCTAATTGAGCTGTTAGAATGTTAGAAACAAGCTTTCTGAGCTGAGAACTGCATTTTGTGACAAAGTGAATCAGTGGATGGATGAGAATGTCACTTTTGACAAAGAACACTGTTCATTAATGAAATGCTCCAATTGAGCTGTTAGAATGTCAGAAACAAGCTTTCTGAGCTGAAAACAGCATTTTGTGACAAAGTGAATCAGTGGATGGATGAGAATGTCACTTTTGACAAAGAACACTGTTCATTAATGAAATGCTCCAAT